>NW_027288653.1:0-109997 GCF_037038585.1 Patagioenas fasciata | reverse complement strand
TAAGATGTGTGCCTGTTCTTGGAGCTCCGCTAGTAGGGTAGCAAAGACACTCGTAGGCAGTACTGAATGCTGCTCCGTGCTACTTCTCCTCCGCTGGCAAATGCTTCAGTGTCGCCCGAGGAAAGACGTTTAACAATCGATCTCCAAGAGGAACGAAACACATGATGCCATAAGGCGAAAGAATAGCAGGGCATCTCTTCACAGGCTTGTCCCTGATCTATAGCTGAGGGCAAACACTTGTGTGCTTGTGGGAGAGCCTGTGTCTTTCCTGGAAGCGTTTGGGAGTTTTGCTCAGACGCGTGTTTCCTCAAGTTCAAGAATCAAGATCTAGGATACCTGCAGACAGGTGCCTGTTTGTGTGGAGACAGTCTGTTTGAAACTGTGTTCCTCAGCGCCCGCTCTTTCTCCCCGTCGCTCCACACGCCTGGGAGTCCCTTTCTTTCTCTCCACAAGCACGTGTGTTGACTTCGTCGCACATGTGCATCTGCACAAGCGTTGAGCTCAGCAGAGCGTGTCTCTTGACACTTGATGTGCGTTGGCTGTGTCTGCCTGCTCCAGTGAAGAGAGAAACGGGAAATCATCTTGGTAGAGGCAACAAAGCAAAAGCGAGGCAGGATTGACATCTGCTCAACAGAGACGGATTCCCTGCGCTGACACAGTTCACAGTTACACGAGAAGCAATCTGAGCGGTCCGTCGACCGGAGACGTGTTTCCCAAGAGGTCGTTTAGCGAGTGAACAGCAGTGTGCGCGACTTTCAGGAGTGTGCCTGGAAAGTGCCAGAATCACCAGGAGCATCTGTGCAAAAGCTGCTGCCTCTGTGACCGCATTGAGGCACGTTCGCGTGTCTGCGAGTATATAGACGGCTCTTTCGCGTTCACTCCGAGGGAAACGGTCCGCTATTGCTTCTGTGCGCACAGACGCGATTCCCTTGTCTCTTGCGAACACAGGGAACTCTGTGCATCCAAATCTACAGGCTAAGGACGCGTCTGCATATGTTTTGGTGAACAATCGAGTGTGCGTGTTCTGACAGCTGCCTCTATGCAGACGTCTCCACAGAGCCACTTCTGAATGCCCCGCAGCCCAGGACTGAATGGATACACTAACAAGTGCACCGGTGTGAGCAACCACATATGCAGAAGGACGTCTTTCATCTCACAGAAGCGCGAACGTCTTGGCGTTCAAGCACATGGCAGAAACAAGGTGTGAACAGATGAGCTGCTGCTATTTTCTCCGTTCGGCATGCTTCGTTGTAGCTCTCTTGCCGGTCGCCGGCTTAGCGGCTTGCTTTGCGCGACTAGCTCTGGGGAGAGAAGGAGATAGCGCCGGAAACCTCGCCTTTTGCCTTCTTCGGCGCTGGAACCTGGTTGCTGCGCCTTCTCTTTGTCCATGTGCACACACACGATTCCTCAGCGAAAACCATGCAGAAACCTTTCCACGAGCACCCAGGGATGTGCACCCAGCACCACGTGCACGCACACGCAGCTAGAGAAAAGCACCTACCTTTTCACACACTGATGCCTAAGCAAACGCGTGGCCACACACACGCACACATCCGCAAGCGCGCCTACTCCCATCTATTGAGGGAAAGACGGACGAGCTCTTTGGTTGCTCTTCACAGGCTTGTCCCTGATCTATAGCTGAGGGCAAACACTTGTGTGCTTGTGGGAGAGCCTGTGTCTTTCCTGGAAGCGTTTGGGAGTTTTGCTCAGACGCGTGTTTCCTCAAGTTCAAGAATCAAGATCTAGGATACCTGCAGACAGGTGCCTGTTTGTGTGGAGACAGTCTGTTTGAAACTGTGTTCCTCAGCGCCCGCTCTTTCTCCCCGTCGCTCCACACGCCTGGGAGTCCCTTTCTTTCTCTCCACAAGCACGTGTGTTGACTTCGTCGCACATGTGCATCTGCACAAGCGTTGAGCTCAGCAGAGCGTGTCTCTTGACACTTGATGTGCGTTGGCTGTGTCTGCCTGCTCCAGTGAAGAGAGAAACGGGAAATCATCTTGGTAGAGGCAACAAAGCAAAAGCGAGGCAGGATTGACATCTGCTCAACAGAGACGGATTCCCTGCGCTGACACAGTTCACAGTTACACGAGAAGCAATCTGAGCGGTCCGTCGACCGGAGACGTGTTTCCCAAGAGGTCGTTTAGCGAGTGAACAGCAGTGTGCGCGACTTTCAGGAGTGTGCCTGGAAAGTGCCAGAATCACCAGGAGCATCTGTGCAAAAGCTGCTGCCTCTGTGACCGCATTGAGGCACGTTCGCGTGTCTGCGAGTATATAGACGGCTCTTTCGCGTTCACTCCGAGGGAAACGGTCCGCTATTGCTTCTGTGCGCACAGACGCGATTCCCTTGTCTCTTGCGAACACAGGGAACTCTGTGCATCCAAATCTACAGGCTAAGGACGCGTCTGCATATGTTTTGGTGAACAATCGAGTGTGCGTGTTCTGACAGCTGCCTCTATGCAGACGTCTCCACAGAGCCACTTCTGAATGCCCCGCAGCCCAGGACTGAATGGATACACTAACAAGTGCACCGGTGTGAGCAACCACATATGCAGAAGGACGTCTTTCATCTCACAGAAGCGCGAACGTCTTGGCGTTCAAGCACATGGCAGAAACAAGGTGTGAACAGATGAGCTGCTGCTATTTTCTCCGTTCGGCATGCTTCGTTGTAGCTCTCTTGCCGGTCGCCGGCTTAGCGGCTTGCTTTGCGCGACTAGCTCTGGGGAGAGAAGGAGATAGCGCCGGAAACCTCGCCTTTTGCCTTCTTCGGCGCTGGAACCTGGTTGCTGCGCCTTCTCTTTGTCCATGTGCACACACACGATTCCTCAGCGAAAACCATGCAGAAACCTTTCCACGAGCACCCAGGGATGTGCACCCAGCACCACGTGCACGCACACGCAGCTAGAGAAAAGCACCTACCTTTTCACACACTGATGCCTAAGCAAACGCGTGGCCACACACACGCACACATCCGCAAGCGCGCCTACTCCCATCTATTGAGGGAAAGACGGACGAGCTCTTTGGTTGCTCTTCACAGGCTTGTCCCTGATCTATAGCTGAGGGCAAACACTTGTGTGCTTGTGGGAGAGCCTGTGTCTTTCCTGGAAGCGTTTGGGAGTTTTGCTCAGACGCGTGTTTCCTCAAGTTCAAGAATCAAGATCTAGGATACCTGCAGACAGGTGCCTGTTTGTGTGGAGACAGTCTGTTTGAAACTGTGTTCCTCAGCGCCCGCTCTTTCTCCCCGTCGCTCCACACGCCTGGGAGTCCCTTTCTTTCTCTCCACAAGCACGTGTGTTGACTTCGTCGCACATGTGCATCTGCACAAGCGTTGAGCTCAGCAGAGCGTGTCTCTTGACACTTGATGTGCGTTGGCTGTGTCTGCCTGCTCCAGTGAAGAGAGAAACGGGAAATCATCTTGGTAGAGGCAACAAAGCAAAAGCGAGGCAGGATTGACATCTGCTCAACAGAGACGGATTCCCTGCGCTGACACAGTTCACAGTTACACGAGAAGCAATCTGAGCGGTCCGTCGACCGGAGACGTGTTTCCCAAGAGGTCGTTTAGCGAGTGAACAGCAGTGTGCGCGACTTTCAGGAGTGTGCCTGGAAAGTGCCAGAATCACCAGGAGCATCTGTGCAAAAGCTGCTGCCTCTGTGACCGCATTGAGGCACGTTCGCGTGTCTGCGAGTATATAGACGGCTCTTTCGCGTTCACTCCGAGGGAAACGGTCCGCTATTGCTTCTGTGCGCACAGACGCGATTCCCTTGTCTCTTGCGAACACAGGGAACTCTGTGCATCCAAATCTACAGGCTAAGGACGCGTCTGCATATGTTTTGGTGAACAATCGAGTGTGCGTGTTCTGACAGCTGCCTCTATGCAGACGTCTCCACAGAGCCACTTCTGAATGCCCCGCAGCCCAGGACTGAATGGATACACTAACAAGTGCACCGGTGTGAGCAACCACATATGCAGAAGGACGTCTTTCATCTCACAGAAGCGCGAACGTCTTGGCGTTCAAGCACATGGCAGAAACAAGGTGTGAACAGATGAGCTGCTGCTATTTTCTCCGTTCGGCATGCTTCGTTGTAGCTCTCTTGCCGGTCGCCGGCTTAGCGGCTTGCTTTGCGCGACTAGCTCTGGGGAGAGAAGGAGATAGCGCCGGAAACCTCGCCTTTTGCCTTCTTCGGCGCTGGAACCTGGTTGCTGCGCCTTCTCTTTGTCCATGTGCACACACACGATTCCTCAGCGAAAACCATGCAGAAACCTTTCCACGAGCACCCAGGGATGTGCACCCAGCACCACGTGCACGCACACGCAGCTAGAGAAAAGCACCTACCTTTTCACACACTGAAGCCTAAGCAAACGCGTGGCCACACACACGCACACATCCGCAAGCGCGCCTACTCCCATCTATTGAGGGAAAGACGGACGAGCAACGTCCTGACAGGCTTGAGGGGAAAAACGTCCGTTGACGGTTGGCGTACTGCACGCCCGCCTACGGGGCTGCAGGGGAATCCACATTTGGAAGGTACCTGAAGATGTGTGCCTGTTCTTGGAGCTCCGCTAGTAGGGTAGCAAAGACACTCGTAGGCAGTACTGAATGCTGCTCCGTGCTACTTCTCCTCCGCTGGCAAATGCTTCAGTGTCGCCCGAGGAAAGACGTTTAACAATCGATCTCCAAGAGGAACGAAACACATGATGCCATAAGGCGAAAGAATAGCAGGGCATCTCTTCACAGGCTTGTCCCTGATCTATAGCTGAGGGCAAACACTTGTGTGCTTGTGGGAGAGCCTGTGTCTTTCCTGGAAGCGTTTGGGAGTTTTGCTCAGACGCGTGTTTCCTCAAGTTCAAGAATCAAGATCTAGGATACCTGCAGACAGGTGCCTGTTTGTGTGGAGACAGTCTGTTTGAAACTGTGTTCCTCAGCGCCCGCTCTTTCTCCCCGTCGCTCCACACGCCTGGGAGTCCCTTTCTTTCTCTCCACAAGCACGTGTGTTGACTTCGTCGCACATGTGCATCTGCACAAGCGTTGAGCTCAGCAGAGCGTGTCTCTTGACACTTGATGTGCGTTGGCTGTGTCTGCCTGCTCCAGTGAAGAGAGAAACGGGAAATCATCTTGGTAGAGGCAACAAAGCAAAAGCGAGGCAGGATTGACATCTGCTCAACAGAGACGGATTCCCTGCGCTGACACAGTTCACAGTTACACGAGAAGCAATCTGAGCGGTCCGTCGACCGGAGACGTGTTTCCCAAGAGGTCGTTTAGCGAGTGAACAGCAGTGTGCGCGACTTTCAGGAGTGTGCCTGGAAAGTGCCAGAATCACCAGGAGCATCTGTGCAAAAGCTGCTGCCTCTGTGACCGCATTGAGGCACGTTCGCGTGTCTGCGAGTATATAGACGGCTCTTTCGCGTTCACTCCGAGGGAAACGGTCCGCTATTGCTTCTGTGCGCACAGACGCGATTCCCTTGTCTCTTGCGAACACAGGGAACTCTGTGCATCCAAATCTACAGGCTAAGGACGCGTCTGCATATGTTTTGGTGAACAATCGAGTGTGCGTGTTCTGACAGCTGCCTCTATGCAGACGTCTCCACAGAGCCACTTCTGAATGCCCCGCAGCCCAGGACTGAATGGATACACTAACAAGTGCACCGGTGTGAGCAACCACATATGCAGAAGGACGTCTTTCATCTCACAGAAGCGCGAACGTCTTGGCGTTCAAGCACATGGCAGAAACAAGGTGTGAACAGATGAGCTGCTGCTATTTTCTCCGTTCGGCATGCTTCGTTGTAGCTCTCTTGCCGGTCGCCGGCTTAGCGGCTTGCTTTGCGCGACTAGCTCTGGGGAGAGAAGGAGATAGCGCCGGAAACCTCGCCTTTTGCCTTCTTCGGCGCTGGAACCTGGTTGCTGCGCCTTCTCTTTGTCCATGTGCACACACACGATTCCTCAGCGAAAACCATGCAGAAACCTTTCCACGAGCACCCAGGGATGTGCACCCAGCACCACGTGCACGCACACGCAGCTAGAGAAAAGCACCTACCTTTTCACACACTGAAGCCTAAGCAAACGCGTGGCCACACACACGCACACATCCGCAAGCGCGCCTACTCCCATCTATTGAGGGAAAGACGGACGAGCAACGTCCTGACAGGCTTGAGGGGAAAAACGTCCGTTGACGGTTGGCGTACTGCACGCCCGCCTACGGGGCTGCAGGGGAATCCACATTTGGAAGGTACCTGAAGATGTGTGCCTGTTCTTGGAGCTCCGCTAGTAGGGTAGCAAAGACACTCGTAGGCAGTACTGAATGCTGCTCCGTGCTACTTCTCCTCCGCTGGCAAATGCTTCAGTGTCGCCCGAGGAAAGACGTTTAACAATCGATCTCCAAGAGGAACGAAACACATGATGCCATAAGGCGAAAGAATAGCAGGGCATCTCTTCACAGGCTTGTCCCTGATCTATAGCTGAGGGCAAACACTTGTGTGCTTGTGGGAGAGCCTGTGTCTTTCCTGGAAGCGTTTGGGAGTTTTGCTCAGACGCGTGTTTCCTCAAGTTCAAGAATCAAGATCTAGGATACCTGCAGACAGGTGCCTGTTTGTGTGGAGACAGTCTGTTTGAAACTGTGTTCCTCAGCGCCCGCTCTTTCTCCCCGTCGCTCCACACGCCTGGGAGTCCCTTTCTTTCTCTCCACAAGCACGTGTGTTGACTTCGTCGCACATGTGCATCTGCACAAGCGTTGAGCTCAGCAGAGCGTGTCTCTTGACACTTGATGTGCGTTGGCTGTGTCTGCCTGCTCCAGTGAAGAGAGAAACGGGAAATCATCTTGGTAGAGGCAACAAAGCAAAAGCGAGGCAGGATTGACATCTGCTCAACAGAGACGGATTCCCTGCGCTGACACAGTTCACAGTTACACGAGAAGCAATCTGAGCGGTCCGTCGACCGGAGACGTGTTTCCCAAGAGGTCGTTTAGCGAGTGAACAGCAGTGTGCGCGACTTTCAGGAGTGTGCCTGGAAAGTGCCAGAATCACCAGGAGCATCTGTGCAAAAGCTGCTGCCTCTGTGACCGCATTGAGGCACGTTCGCGTGTCTGCGAGTATATAGACGGCTCTTTCGCGTTCACTCCGAGGGAAACGGTCCGCTATTGCTTCTGTGCGCACAGACGCGATTCCCTTGTCTCTTGCGAACACAGGGAACTCTGTGCATCCAAATCTACAGGCTAAGGACGCGTCTGCATATGTTTTGGTGAACAATCGAGTGTGCGTGTT
This sequence comes from Patagioenas fasciata, assembly GCF_037038585.1. Lineage (NCBI taxonomy): Eukaryota > Metazoa > Chordata > Aves > Columbiformes > Columbidae > Patagioenas > Patagioenas fasciata. The sequence goes on along the minus strand of NW_027288653.1, from coordinate 102,745 downwards.
CTGACAGCTGCCTCTATGCAGACGTCTCCACAGAGCCACTTCTGAATGCCCCGCAGCCCAGGACTGAATGGATACACTAACAAGTGCACCGGTGTGAGCAACCACATATGCAGAAGGACGTCTTTCATCTCACAGAAGCGCGAACGTCTTGGCGTTCAAGCACATGGCAGAAACAAGGTGTGAACAGATGAGCTGCTGCTATTTTCTCCGTTCGGCATGCTTCGTTGTAGCTCTCTTGCCGGTCGCCGGCTTAGCGGCTTGCTTTGCGCGACTAGCTCTGGGGAGAGAAGGAGATAGCGCCGGAAACCTCGCCTTTTGCCTTCTTCGGCGCTGGAACCTGGTTGCTGCGCCTTCTCTTTGTCCATGTGCACACACACGATTCCTCAGCGAAAACCATGCAGAAACCTTTCCACGAGCACCCAGGGATGTGCACCCAGCACCACGTGCACGCACACGCAGCTAGAGAAAAGCACCTACCTTTTCACACACTGATGCCTAAGCAAACGCGTGGCCACACACACGCACACATCCGCAAGCGCGCCTACTCCCATCTATTGAGGGAAAGACGGACGAGCTCTTTGGTTGCTCTTCACAGGCTTGTCCCTGATCTATAGCTGAGGGCAAACACTTGTGTGCTTGTGGGAGAGCCTGTGTCTTTCCTGGAAGCGTTTGGGAGTTTTGCTCAGACGCGTGTTTCCTCAAGTTCAAGAATCAAGATCTAGGATACCTGCAGACAGGTGCCTGTTTGTGTGGAGACAGTCTGTTTGAAACTGTGTTCCTCAGCGCCCGCTCTTTCTCCCCGTCGCTCCACACGCCTGGGAGTCCCTTTCTTTCTCTCCACAAGCACGTGTGTTGACTTCGTCGCACATGTGCATCTGCACAAGCGTTGAGCTCAGCAGAGCGTGTCTCTTGACACTTGATGTGCGTTGGCTGTGTCTGCCTGCTCCAGTGAAGAGAGAAACGGGAAATCATCTTGGTAGAGGCAACAAAGCAAAAGCGAGGCAGGATTGACATCTGCTCAACAGAGACGGATTCCCTGCGCTGACACAGTTCACAGTTACACGAGAAGCAATCTGAGCGGTCCGTCGACCGGAGACGTGTTTCCCAAGAGGTCGTTTAGCGAGTGAACAGCAGTGTGCGCGACTTTCAGGAGTGTGCCTGGAAAGTGCCAGAATCACCAGGAGCATCTGTGCAAAAGCTGCTGCCTCTGTGACCGCATTGAGGCACGTTCGCGTGTCTGCGAGTATATAGACGGCTCTTTCGCGTTCACTCCGAGGGAAACGGTCCGCTATTGCTTCTGTGCGCACAGACGCGATTCCCTTGTCTCTTGCGAACACAGGGAACTCTGTGCATCCAAATCTACAGGCTAAGGACGCGTCTGCATATGTTTTGGTGAACAATCGAGTGTGCGTGTTCTGACAGCTGCCTCTATGCAGACGTCTCCACAGAGCCACTTCTGAATGCCCCGCAGCCCAGGACTGAATGGATACACTAACAAGTGCACCGGTGTGAGCAACCACATATGCAGAAGGACGTCTTTCATCTCACAGAAGCGCGAACGTCTTGGCGTTCAAGCACATGGCAGAAACAAGGTGTGAACAGATGAGCTGCTGCTATTTTCTCCGTTCGGCATGCTTCGTTGTAGCTCTCTTGCCGGTCGCCGGCTTAGCGGCTTGCTTTGCGCGACTAGCTCTGGGGAGAGAAGGAGATAGCGCCGGAAACCTCGCCTTTTGCCTTCTTCGGCGCTGGAACCTGGTTGCTGCGCCTTCTCTTTGTCCATGTGCACACACACGATTCCTCAGCGAAAACCATGCAGAAACCTTTCCACGAGCACCCAGGGATGTGCACCCAGCACCACGTGCACGCACACGCAGCTAGAGAAAAGCACCTACCTTTTCACACACTGATGCCTAAGCAAACGCGTGGCCACACACACGCACACATCCGCAAGCGCGCCTACTCCCATCTATTGAGGGAAAGACGGACGAGCTCTTTGGTTGCTCTTCACAGGCTTGTCCCTGATCTATAGCTGAGGGCAAACACTTGTGTGCTTGTGGGAGAGCCTGTGTCTTTCCTGGAAGCGTTTGGGAGTTTTGCTCAGACGCGTGTTTCCTCAAGTTCAAGAATCAAGATCTAGGATACCTGCAGACAGGTGCCTGTTTGTGTGGAGACAGTCTGTTTGAAACTGTGTTCCTCAGCGCCCGCTCTTTCTCCCCGTCGCTCCACACGCCTGGGAGTCCCTTTCTTTCTCTCCACAAGCACGTGTGTTGACTTCGTCGCACATGTGCATCTGCACAAGCGTTGAGCTCAGCAGAGCGTGTCTCTTGACACTTGATGTGCGTTGGCTGTGTCTGCCTGCTCCAGTGAAGAGAGAAACGGGAAATCATCTTGGTAGAGGCAACAAAGCAAAAGCGAGGCAGGATTGACATCTGCTCAACAGAGACGGATTCCCTGCGCTGACACAGTTCACAGTTACACGAGAAGCAATCTGAGCGGTCCGTCGACCGGAGACGTGTTTCCCAAGAGGTCGTTTAGCGAGTGAACAGCAGTGTGCGCGACTTTCAGGAGTGTGCCTGGAAAGTGCCAGAATCACCAGGAGCATCTGTGCAAAAGCTGCTGCCTCTGTGACCGCATTGAGGCACGTTCGCGTGTCTGCGAGTATATAGACGGCTCTTTCGCGTTCACTCCGAGGGAAACGGTCCGCTATTGCTTCTGTGCGCACAGACGCGATTCCCTTGTCTCTTGCGAACACAGGGAACTCTGTGCATCCAAATCTACAGGCTAAGGACGCGTCTGCATATGTTTTGGTGAACAATCGAGTGTGCGTGTTCTGACAGCTGCCTCTATGCAGACGTCTCCACAGAGCCACTTCTGAATGCCCCGCAGCCCAGGACTGAATGGATACACTAACAAGTGCACCGGTGTGAGCAACCACATATGCAGAAGGACGTCTTTCATCTCACAGAAGCGCGAACGTCTTGGCGTTCAAGCACATGGCAGAAACAAGGTGTGAACAGATGAGCTGCTGCTATTTTCTCCGTTCGGCATGCTTCGTTGTAGCTCTCTTGCCGGTCGCCGGCTTAGCGGCTTGCTTTGCGCGACTAGCTCTGGGGAGAGAAGGAGATAGCGCCGGAAACCTCGCCTTTTGCCTTCTTCGGCGCTGGAACCTGGTTGCTGCGCCTTCTCTTTGTCCATGTGCACACACACGATTCCTCAGCGAAAACCATGCAGAAACCTTTCCACGAGCACCCAGGGATGTGCACCCAGCACCACGTGCACGCACACGCAGCTAGAGAAAAGCACCTACCTTTTCACACACTGATGCCTAAGCAAACGCGTGGCCACACACACGCACACATCCGCAAGCGCGCCTACTCCCATCTATTGAGGGAAAGACGGACGAGCTCTTTGGTTGCTCTTCACAGGCTTGTCCCTGATCTATAGCTGAGGGCAAACACTTGTGTGCTTGTGGGAGAGCCTGTGTCTTTCCTGGAAGCGTTTGGGAGTTTTGCTCAGACGCGTGTTTCCTCAAGTTCAAGAATCAAGATCTAGGATACCTGCAGACAGGTGCCTGTTTGTGTGGAGACAGTCTGTTTGAAACTGTGTTCCTCAGCGCCCGCTCTTTCTCCCCGTCGCTCCACACGCCTGGGAGTCCCTTTCTTTCTCTCCACAAGCACGTGTGTTGACTTCGTCGCACATGTGCATCTGCACAAGCGTTGAGCTCAGCAGAGCGTGTCTCTTGACACTTGATGTGCGTTGGCTGTGTCTGCCTGCTCCAGTGAAGAGAGAAACGGGAAATCATCTTGGTAGAGGCAACAAAGCAAAAGCGAGGCAGGATTGACATCTGCTCAACAGAGACGGATTCCCTGCGCTGACACAGTTCACAGTTACACGAGAAGCAATCTGAGCGGTCCGTCGACCGGAGACGTGTTTCCCAAGAGGTCGTTTAGCGAGTGAACAGCAGTGTGCGCGACTTTCAGGAGTGTGCCTGGAAAGTGCCAGAATCACCAGGAGCATCTGTGCAAAAGCTGCTGCCTCTGTGACCGCATTGAGGCACGTTCGCGTGTCTGCGAGTATATAGACGGCTCTTTCGCGTTCACTCCGAGGGAAACGGTCCGCTATTGCTTCTGTGCGCACAGACGCGATTCCCTTGTCTCTTGCGAACACAGGGAACTCTGTGCATCCAAATCTACAGGCTAAGGACGCGTCTGCATATGTTTTGGTGAACAATCGAGTGTGCGTGTTCTGACAGCTGCCTCTATGCAGACGTCTCCACAGAGCCACTTCTGAATGCCCCGCAGCCCAGGACTGAATGGATACACTAACAAGTGCACCGGTGTGAGCAACCACATATGCAGAAGGACGTCTTTCATCTCACAGAAGCGCGAACGTCTTGGCGTTCAAGCACATGGCAGAAACAAGGTGTGAACAGATGAGCTGCTGCTATTTTCTCCGTTCGGCATGCTTCGTTGTAGCTCTCTTGCCGGTCGCCGGCTTAGCGGCTTGCTTTGCGCGACTAGCTCTGGGGAGAGAAGGAGATAGCGCCGGAAACCTCGCCTTTTGCCTTCTTCGGCGCTGGAACCTGGTTGCTGCGCCTTCTCTTTGTCCATGTGCACACACACGATTCCTCAGCGAAAACCATGCAGAAACCTTTCCACGAGCACCCAGGGATGTGCACCCAGCACCACGTGCACGCACACGCAGCTAGAGAAAAGCACCTACCTTTTCACACACTGAAGCCTAAGCAAACGCGTGGCCACACACACGCACACATCCGCAAGCGCGCCTACTCCCATCTATTGAGGGAAAGACGGACGAGCAACGTCCTGACAGGCTTGAGGGGAAAAACGTCCGTTGACGGTTGGCGTACTGCACGCCCGCCTACGGGGCTGCAGGGGAATCCACATTTGGAAGGTACCTGAAGATGTGTGCCTGTTCTTGGAGCTCCGCTAGTAGGGTAGCAAAGACACTCGTAGGCAGTACTGAATGCTGCTCCGTGCTACTTCTCCTCCGCTGGCAAATGCTTCAGTGTCGCCCGAGGAAAGACGTTTAACAATCGATCTCCAAGAGGAACGAAACACATGATGCCATAAGGCGAAAGAATAGCAGGGCATCTCTTCACAGGCTTGTCCCTGATCTATAGCTGAGGGCAAACACTTGTGTGCTTGTGGGAGAGCCTGTGTCTTTCCTGGAAGCGTTTGGGAGTTTTGCTCAGACGCGTGTTTCCTCAAGTTCAAGAATCAAGATCTAGGATACCTGCAGACAGGTGCCTGTTTGTGTGGAGACAGTCTGTTTGAAACTGTGTTCCTCAGCGCCCGCTCTTTCTCCCCGTCGCTCCACACGCCTGGGAGTCCCTTTCTTTCTCTCCACAAGCACGTGTGTTGACTTCGTCGCACATGTGCATCTGCACAAGCGTTGAGCTCAGCAGAGCGTGTCTCTTGACACTTGATGTGCGTTGGCTGTGTCTGCCTGCTCCAGTGAAGAGAGAAACGGGAAATCATCTTGGTAGAGGCAACAAAGCAAAAGCGAGGCAGGATTGACATCTGCTCAACAGAGACGGATTCCCTGCGCTGACACAGTTCACAGTTACACGAGAAGCAATCTGAGCGGTCCGTCGACCGGAGACGTGTTTCCCAAGAGGTCGTTTAGCGAGTGAACAGCAGTGTGCGCGACTTTCAGGAGTGTGCCTGGAAAGTGCCAGAATCACCAGGAGCATCTGTGCAAAAGCTGCTGCCTCTGTGACCGCATTGAGGCACGTTCGCGTGTCTGCGAGTATATAGACGGCTCTTTCGCGTTCACTCCGAGGGAAACGGTCCGCTATTGCTTCTGTGCGCACAGACGCGATTCCCTTGTCTCTTGCGAACACAGGGAACTCTGTGCATCCAAATCTACAGGCTAAGGACGCGTCTGCATATGTTTTGGTGAACAATCGAGTGTGCGTGTTCTGACAGCTGCCTCTATGCAGACGTCTCCACAGAGCCACTTCTGAATGCCCCGCAGCCCAGGACTGAATGGATACACTAACAAGTGCACCGGTGTGAGCAACCACATATGCAGAAGGACGTCTTTCATCTCACAGAAGCGCGAACGTCTTGGCGTTCAAGCACATGGCAGAAACAAGGTGTGAACAGATGAGCTGCTGCTATTTTCTCCGTTCGGCATGCTTCGTTGTAGCTCTCTTGCCGGTCGCCGGCTTAGCGGCTTGCTTTGCGCGACTAGCTCTGGGGAGAGAAGGAGATAGCGCCGGAAACCTCGCCTTTTGCCTTCTTCGGCGCTGGAACCTGGTTGCTGCGCCTTCTCTTTGTCCATGTGCACACACACGATTCCTCAGCGAAAACCATGCAGAAACCTTTCCACGAGCACCCAGGGATGTGCACCCAGCACCACGTGCACGCACACGCAGCTAGAGAAAAGCACCTACCTTTTCACACACTGATGCCTAAGCAAACGCGTGGCCACACACACGCACACATCCGCAAGCGCGCCTACTCCCATCTATTGAGGGAAAGACGGACGAGCTCTTTGGTTGCTCTTCACAGGCTTGTCCCTGATCTATAGCTGAGGGCAAACACTTGTGTGCTTGTGGGAGAGCCTGTGTCTTTCCTGGAAGCGTTTGGGAGTTTTGCTCAGACGCGTGTTTCCTCAAGTTCAAGAATCAAGATCTAGGATACCTGCAGACAGGTGCCTGTTTGTGTGGAGACAGTCTGTTTGAAACTGTGTTCCTCAGCGCCCGCTCTTTCTCCCCGTCGCTCCACACGCCTGGGAGTCCCTTTCTTTCTCTCCACAAGCACGTGTGTTGACTTCGTCGCACATGTGCATCTGCACAAGCGTTGAGCTCAGCAGAGCGTGTCTCTTGACACTTGATGTGCGTTGGCTGTGTCTGCCTGCTCCAGTGAAGAGAGAAACGGGAAATCATCTTGGTAGAGGCAACAAAGCAAAAGCGAGGCAGGATTGACATCTGCTCAACAGAGACGGATTCCCTGCGCTGACACAGTTCACAGTTACACGAGAAGCAATCTGAGCGGTCCGTCGACCGGAGACGTGTTTCCCAAGAGGTCGTTTAGCGAGTGAACAGCAGTGTGCGCGACTTTCAGGAGTGTGCCTGGAAAGTGCCAGAATCACCAGGAGCATCTGTGCAAAAGCTGCTGCCTCTGTGACCGCATTGAGGCACGTTCGCGTGTCTGCGAGTATATAGACGGCTCTTTCGCGTTCACTCCGAGGGAAACGGTCCGCTATTGCTTCTGTGCGCACAGACGCGATTCCCTTGTCTCTTGCGAACACAGGGAACTCTGTGCATCCAAATCTACAGGCTAAGGACGCGTCTGCATATGTTTTGGTGAACAATCGAGTGTGCGTGTTCTGACAGCTGCCTCTATGCAGACGTCTCCACAGAGCCACTTCTGAATGCCCCGCAGCCCAGGACTGAATGGATACACTAACAAGTGCACCGGTGTGAGCAACCACATATGCAGAAGGACGTCTTTCATCTCACAGAAGCGCGAACGTCTTGGCGTTCAAGCACATGGCAGAAACAAGGTGTGAACAGATGAGCTGCTGCTATTTTCTCCGTTCGGCATGCTTCGTTGTAGCTCTCTTGCCGGTCGCCGGCTTAGCGGCTTGCTTTGCGCGACTAGCTCTGGGGAGAGAAGGAGATAGCGCCGGAAACCTCGCCTTTTGCCTTCTTCGGCGCTGGAACCTGGTTGCTGCGCCTTCTCTTTGTCCATGTGCACACACACGATTCCTCAGCGAAAACCATGCAGAAACCTTTCCACGAGCACCCAGGGATGTGCACCCAGCACCACGTGCACGCACACGCAGCTAGAGAAAAGCACCTACCTTTTCACACACTGAAGCCTAAGCAAACGCGTGGCCACACACACGCACACATCCGCAAGCGCGCCTACTCCCATCTATTGAGGGAAAGACGGACGAGCAACGTCCTGACAGGCTTGAGGGGAAAAACGTCCGTTGACGGTTGGCGTACTGCACGCCCGCCTACGGGGCTGCAGGGGAATCCACATTTGGAAGGTACCTGAAGATGTGTGCCTGTTCTTGGAGCTCCGCTAGTAGGGTAGCAAAGACACTCGTAGGCAGTACTGAATGCTGCTCCGTGCTACTTCTCCTCCGCTGGCAAATGCTTCAGTGTCGCCCGAGGAAAGACGTTTAACAATCGATCTCCAAGAGGAACGAAACACATGATGCCATAAGGCGAAAGAATAGCAGGGCATCTCTTCACAGGCTTGTCCCTGATCTATAGCTGAGGGCAAACACTTGTGTGCTTGTGGGAGAGCCTGTGTCTTTCCTGGAAGCGTTTGGGAGTTTTGCTCAGACGCGTGTTTCCTCAAGTTCAAGAATCAAGATCTAGGATACCTGCAGACAGGTGCCTGTTTGTGTGGAGACAGTCTGTTTGAAACGGTGTTCCTCAGCGCCCGCTCTTTCTCCCCGTCGCTCCACACGCCTGGGAGTCCCTTTCTTTCTCTCCACAAGCACGTGTGTTGACTTCGTCGCACATGTGCATCTGCACAAGCGTTGAGCTCAGCAGAGCGTGTCTCTTGACACTTGATGTGCGTTGGCTGTGTCTGCCTGCTCCAGTGAAGAGAGAAACGGGAAATCATCTTGGTAGAGGCAACAAAGCAAAAGCGAGGCAGGATTGACATCTGCTCAACAGAGACGGATTCCCTGCGCTGACACAGTTCACAGTTACACGAGAAGCAATCTGAGCGGTCCGTCGACCGGAGACGTGTTTCCCAAGAGGTCGTTTAGCGAGTGAACAGCAGTGTGCGCGACTTTCAGGAGTGTGCCTGGAAAGTGCCAGAATCACCAGGAGCATCTGTGCAAAAGCTGCTGCCTCTGTGACCGCATTGAGGCACGTTCGCGTGTCTGCGAGTATATAGACGGCTCTTTCGCGTTCACTCCGAGGGAAACGGTCCGCTATTGCTTCTGTGCGCACAGACGCGATTCCCTTGTCTCTTGCGAACACAGGGAACTCTGTGCATCCAAATCTACAGGCTAAGGACGCGTCTGCATATGTTTTGGTGAACAATCGAGTGTGCGTGTTCTGACAGCTGCCTCTATGCAGACGTCTCCACAGAGCCACTTCTGAATGCCCCGCAGCCCAGGACTGAATGGATACACTAACAAGTGCACCGGTGTGAGCAACCACATATGCAGAAGGACGTCTTTCATCTCACAGAAGCGCGAACGTCTTGGCGTTCAAGCACATGGCAGAAACAAGGTGTGAACAGATGAGCTGCTGCTATTTTCTCCGTTCGGCATGCTTCGTTGTAGCTCTCTTGCCGGTCGCCGGCTTAGCGGCTTGCTTTGCGCGACTAGCTCTGGGGAGAGAAGGAGATAGCGCCGGAAACCTCGCCTTTTGCCTTCTTCGGCGCTGGAACCTGGTTGCTGCGCCTTCTCTTTGTCCATGTGCACACACACGATTCCTCAGCGAAAACCATGCAGAAACCTTTCCACGAGCACCCAGGGATGTGCACCCAGCACCACGTGCACGCACACGCAGCTAGAGAAAAGCACCTACCTTTTCACACACTGATGCCTAAGCAAACGCGTGGCCACACACACGCACACATCCGCAAGCGCGCCTACTCCCATCTATTGAGGGAAAGACGGACGAGCTCTTTGGTTGCTCTTCACAGGCTTGTCCCTGATCTATAGCTGAGGGCAAACACTTGTGTGCTTGTGGGAGAGCCTGTGTCTTTCCTGGAAGCGTTTGGGAGTTTTGCTCAGACGCGTGTTTCCTCAAGTTCAAGAATCAAGATCTAGGATACCTGCAGACAGGTGCCTGTTTGTGTGGAGACAGTCTGTTTGAAACTGTGTTCCTCAGCGCCCGCTCTTTCTCCCCGTCGCTCCACACGCCTGGGAGTCCCTTTCTTTCTCTCCACAAGCACGTGTGTTGACTTCGTCGCACATGTGCATCTGCACAAGCGTTGAGCTCAGCAGAGCGTGTCTCTTGACACTTGATGTGCGTTGGCTGTGTCTGCCTGCTCCAGTGAAGAGAGAAACGGGAAATCATCTTGGTAGAGGCAACAAAGCAAAAGCGAGGCAGGATTGACATCTGCTCAACAGAGACGGATTCCCTGCGCTGACACAGTTCACAGTTACACGAGAAGCAATCTGAGCGGTCCGTCGACCGGAGACGTGTTTCCCAAGAGGTCGTTTAGCGAGTGAACAGCAGTGTGCGCGACTTTCAGGAGTGTGCCTGGAAAGTGCCAGAATCACCAGGAGCATCTGTGCAAAAGCTGCTGCCTCTGTGACCGCATTGAGGCACGTTCGCGTGTCTGCGAGTATATAGACGGCTCTTTCGCGTTCACTCCGAGGGAAACGGTCCGCTATTGCTTCTGTGCGCACAGACGCGATTCCCTTGTCTCTTGCGAACACAGGGAACTCTGTGCATCCAAATCTACAGGCTAAGGACGCGTCTGCATATGTTTTGGTGAACAATCGAGTGTGCGTGTTCTGACAGCTGCCTCTATGCAGACGTCTCCACAGAGCCACTTCTGAATGCCCCGCAGCCCAGGACTGAATGGATACACTAACAAGTGCACCGGTGTGAGCAACCACATATGCAGAAGGACGTCTTTCATCTCACAGAAGCGCGAACGTCTTGGCGTTCAAGCACATGGCAGAAACAAGGTGTGAACAGATGAGCTGCTGCTATTTTCTCCGTTCGGCATGCTTCGTTGTAGCTCTCTTGCCGGTCGCCGGCTTAGCGGCTTGCTTTGCGCGACTAGCTCTGGGGAGAGAAGGAGATAGCGCCGGAAACCTCGCCTTTTGCCTTCTTCGGCGCTGGAACCTGGTTGCTGCGCCTTCTCTTTGTCCATGTGCACACACACGATTCCTCAGCGAAAACCATGCAGAAACCTTTCCACGAGCACCCAGGGATGTGCACCCAGCACCACGTGCACGCACACGCAGCTAGAGAAAAGCACCTACCTTTTCACACACTGAAGCCTAAGCAAACGCGTGGCCACACACACGCACACATCCGCAAGCGCGCCTACTCCCATCTATTGAGGGAAAGACGGACGAGCAACGTCCTGACAGGCTTGAGGGGAAAAACGTCCGTTGACGGTTGGCGTACTGCACGCCCGCCTACGGGGCTGCAGGGGAATCCACATTTGGAAGGTACCTGAAGATGTGTGCCTGTTCTTGGAGCTCCGCTAGTAGGGTAGCAAAGACACTCGTAGGCAGTACTGAATGCTGCTCCGTGCTACTTCTCCTCCGCTGGCAAATGCTTCAGTGTCGCCCGAGGAAAGACGTTTAACAATCGATCTCCAAGAGGAACGAAACACATGATGCCATAAGGCGAAAGAATAGCAGGGCATCTCTTCACAGGCTTGTCCCTGATCTATAGCTGAGGGCAAACACTTGTGTGCTTGTGGGAGAGCCTGTGTCTTTCCTGGAAGCGTTTGGGAGTTTTGCTCAGACGCGTGTTTCCTCAAGTTCAAGAATCAAGATCTAGGATACCTGCAGACAGGTGCCTGTTTGTGTGGAGACAGTCTGTTTGAAACGGTGTTCCTCAGCGCCCGCTCTTTCTCCCCGTCGCTCCACACGCCTGGGAGTCCCTTTCTTTCTCTCCACAAGCACGTGTGTTGACTTCGTCGCACATGTGCATCTGCACAAGCGTTGAGCTCAGCAGAGCGTGTCTCTTGACACTTGATGTGCGTTGGCTGTGTCTGCCTGCTCCAGTGAAGAGAGAAACGGGAAATCATCTTGGTAGAGGCAACAAAGCAAAAGCGAGGCAGGATTGACATCTGCTCAACAGAGACGGATTCCCTGCGCTGACACAGTTCACAGTTACACGAGAAGCAATCTGAGCGGTCCGTCGACCGGAGACGTGTTTCCCAAGAGGTCGTTTAGCGAGTGAACAGCAGTGTGCGCGACTTTCAGGAGTGTGCCTGGAAAGTGCCAGAATCACCAGGAGCATCTGTGCAAAAGCTGCTGCCTCTGTGACCGCATTGAGGCACGTTCGCGTGTCTGCGAGTATATAGACGGCTCTTTCGCGTTCACTCCGAGGGAAACGGTCCGCTATTGCTTCTGTGCGCACAGACGCGATTCCCTTGTCTCTTGCGAACACAGGGAACTCTGTGCATCCAAATCTACAGGCTAAGGACGCGTCTGCATATGTTTTGGTGAACAATCGAGTGTGCGTGTTCTGACAGCTGCCTCTATGCAGACGTCTCCACAGAGCCACTTCTGAATGCCCCGCAGCCCAGGACTGAATGGATACACTAACAAGTGCACCGGTGTGAGCAACCACATATGCAGAAGGACGTCTTTCATCTCACAGAAGCGCGAACGTCTTGGCGTTCAAGCACATGGCAGAAACAAGGTGTGAACAGATGAGCTGCTGCTATTTTCTCCGTTCGGCATGCTTCGTTGTAGCTCTCTTGCCGGTCGCCGGCTTAGCGGCTTGCTTTGCGCGACTAGCTCTGGGGAGAGAAGGAGATAGCGCCGGAAACCTCGCCTTTTGCCTTCTTCGGCGCTGGAACCTGGTTGCTGCGCCTTCTCTTTGTCCATGTGCACACACACGATTCCTCAGCGAAAACCATGCAGAAACCTTTCCACGAGCACCCAGGGATGTGCACCCAGCACCACGTGCACGCACACGCAGCTAGAGAAAAGCACCTACCTTTTCACACACTGATGCCTAAGCAAACGCGTGGCCACACACACGCACACATCCGCAAGCGCGCCTACTCCCATCTATTGAGGGAAAGACGGACGAGCTCTTTGGTTGCTCTTCACAGGCTTGTCCCTGATCTATAGCTGAGGGCAAACACTTGTGTGCTTGTGGGAGAGCCTGTGTCTTTCCTGGAAGCGTTTGGGAGTTTTGCTCAGACGCGTGTTTCCTCAAGTTCAAGAATCAAGATCTAGGATACCTGCAGACAGGTGCCTGTTTGTGTGGAGACAGTCTGTTTGAAACTGTGTTCCTCAGCGCCCGCTCTTTCTCCCCGTCGCTCCACACGCCTGGGAGTCCCTTTCTTTCTCTCCACAAGCACGTGTGTTGACTTCGTCGCACATGTGCATCTGCACAAGCGTTGAGCTCAGCAGAGCGTGTCTCTTGACACTTGATGTGCGTTGGCTGTGTCTGCCTGCTCCAGTGAAGAGAGAAACGGGAAATCATCTTGGTAGAGGCAACAAAGCAAAAGCGAGGCAGGATTGACATCTGCTCAACAGAGACGGATTCCCTGCGCTGACACAGTTCACAGTTACACGAGAAGCAATCTGAGCGGTCCGTCGACCGGAGACGTGTTTCCCAAGAGGTCGTTTAGCGAGTGAACAGCAGTGTGCGCGACTTTCAGGAGTGTGCCTGGAAAGTGCCAGAATCACCAGGAGCATCTGTGCAAAAGCTGCTGCCTCTGTGACCGCATTGAGGCACGTTCGCGTGTCTGCGAGTATATAGACGGCTCTTTCGCGTTCACTCCGAGGGAAACGGTCCGCTATTGCTTCTGTGCGCACAGACGCGATTCCCTTGTCTCTTGCGAACACAGGGAACTCTGTGCATCCAAATCTACAGGCTAAGGACGCGTCTGCATATGTTTTGGTGAACAATCGAGTGTGCGTGTTCTGACAGCTGCCTCTATGCAGACGTCTCCACAGAGCCACTTCTGAATGCCCCGCAGCCCAGGACTGAATGGATACACTAACAAGTGCACCGGTGTGAGCAACCACATATGCAGAAGGACGTCTTTCATCTCACAGAAGCGCGAACGTCTTGGCGTTCAAGCACATGGCAGAAACAAGGTGTGAACAGATGAGCTGCTGCTATTTTCTCCGTTCGGCATGCTTCGTTGTAGCTCTCTTGCCGGTCGCCGGCTTAGCGGCTTGCTTTGCGCGACTAGCTCTGGGGAGAGAAGGAGATAGCGCCGGAAACCTCGCCTTTTGCCTTCTTCGGCGCTGGAACCTGGTTGCTGCGCCTTCTCTTTGTCCATGTGCACACACACGATTCCTCAGCGAAAACCATGCAGAAACCTTTCCACGAGCACCCAGGGATGTGCACCCAGCACCACGTGCACGCACACGCAGCTAGAGAAAAGCACCTACCTTTTCACACACTGATGCCTAAGCAAACGCGTGGCCACACACACGCACACATCCGCAAGCGCGCCTACTCCCATCTATTGAGGGAAAGACGGACGAGCTCTTTGGTTGCTCTTCACAGGCTTGTCCCTGATCTATAGCTGAGGGCAAACACTTGTGTGCTTGTGGGAGAGCCTGTGTCTTTCCTGGAAGCGTTTGGGAGTTTTGCTCAGACGCGTGTTTCCTCAAGTTCAAGAATCAAGATCTAGGATACCTGCAGACAGGTGCCTGTTTGTGTGGAGACAGTCTGTTTGAAACTGTGTTCCTCAGCGCCCGCTCTTTCTCCCCGTCGCTCCACACGCCTGGGAGTCCCTTTCTTTCTCTCCACAAGCACGTGTGTTGACTTCGTCGCACATGTGCATCTGCACAAGCGTTGAGCTCAGCAGAGCGTGTCTCTTGACACTTGATGTGCGTTGGCTGTGTCTGCCTGCTCCAGTGAAGAGAGAAACGGGAAATCATCTTGGTAGAGGCAACAAAGCAAAAGCGAGGCAGGATTGACATCTGCTCAACAGAGACGGATTCCCTGCGCTGACACAGTTCACAGTTACACGAGAAGCAATCTGAGCGGTCCGTCGACCGGAGACGTGTTTCCCAAGAGGTCGTTTAGCGAGTGAACAGCAGTGTGCGCGACTTTCAGGAGTGTGCCTGGAAAGTGCCAGAATCACCAGGAGCATCTGTGCAAAAGCTGCTGCCTCTGTGACCGCATTGAGGCACGTTCGCGTGTCTGCGAGTATATAGACGGCTCTTTCGCGTTCACTCCGAGGGAAACGGTCCGCTATTGCTTCTGTGCGCACAGACGCGATTCCCTTGTCTCTTGCGAACACAGGGAACTCTGTGCATCCAAATCTACAGGCTAAGGACGCGTCTGCATATGTTTTGGTGAACAATCGAGTGTGCGTGTTCTGACAGCTGCCTCTATGCAGACGTCTCCACAGAGCCACTTCTGAATGCCCCGCAGCCCAGGACTGAATGGATACACTAACAAGTGCACCGGTGTGAGCAACCACATATGCAGAAGGACGTCTTTCATCTCACAGAAGCGCGAACGTCTTGGCGTTCAAGCACATGGCAGAAACAAGGTGTGAACAGATGAGCTGCTGCTATTTTCTCCGTTCGGCATGCTTCGTTGTAGCTCTCTTGCCGGTCGCCGGCTTAGCGGCTTGCTTTGCGCGACTAGCTCTGGGGAGAGAAGGAGATAGCGCCGGAAACCTCGCCTTTTGCCTTCTTCGGCGCTGGAACCTGGTTGCTGCGCCTTCTCTTTGTCCATGTGCACACACACGATTCCTCAGCGAAAACCATGCAGAAACCTTTCCACGAGCACCCAGGGATGTGCACCCAGCACCACGTGCACGCACACGCAGCTAGAGAAAAGCACCTACCTTTTCACACACTGAAGCCTAAGCAAACGCGTGGCCACACACACGCACACATCCGCAAGCGCGCCTACTCCCATCTATTGAGGGAAAGACGGACGAGCAACGTCCTGACAGGCTTGAGGGGAAAAACGTCCGTTGACGGTTGGCGTACTGCACGCCCGCCTACGGGGCTGCAGGGGAATCCACATTTGGAAGGTACCTGAAGATGTGTGCCTGTTCTTGGAGCTCCGCTAGTAGGGTAGCAAAGACACTCGTAGGCAGTACTGAATGCTGCTCCGTGCTACTTCTCCTCCGCTGGCAAATGCTTCAGTGTCGCCCGAGGAAAGACGTTTAACAATCGATCTCCAAGAGGAACGAAACACATGATGCCATAAGGCGAAAGAATAGCAGGGCATCTCTTCACAGGCTTGTCCCTGATCTATAGCTGAGGGCAAACACTTGTGTGCTTGTGGGAGAGCCTGTGTCTTTCCTGGAAGCGTTTGGGAGTTTTGCTCAGACGCGTGTTTCCTCAAGTTCAAGAATCAAGATCTAGGATATCTGCAGACAGGTGCCTGTTTGTGTGGAGACAGTCTGTTTGAAACTGTGTTCCTCAGCGCCCGCTCTTTCTCCCCGTCGCTCCACACGCCTGGGAGTCCCTTTCTTTCTCTCCACAAGCACGTGTGTTGACTTCGTCGCACATGTGCATCTGCACAAGCGTTGAGCTCAGCAGAGCGTGTCTCTTGACACTTGATGTGCGTTGGCTGTGTCTGCCTGCTCCAGTGAAGAGAGAAACGGGAAATCATCTTGGTAGAGGCAACAAAGCAAAAGCGAGGCAGGATTGACATCTGCTCAACAGAGACGGATTCCCTGCGCTGACACAGTTCACAGTTACACGAGAAGCAATCTGAGCGGTCCGTCGACCGGAGACGTGTTTCCCAAGAGGTCGTTTAGCGAGTGAACAGCAGTGTGCGCGACTTTCAGGAGTGTGCCTGGAAAGTGCCAGAATCACCAGGAGCATCTGTGCAAAAGCTGCTGCCTCTGTGACCGCATTGAGGCACGTTCGCGTGTCTGCGAGTATATAGACGGCTCTTTCGCGTTCACTCCGAGGGAAACGGTCCGCTATTGCTTCTGTGCGCACAGACGCGATTCCCTTGTCTCTTGCGAACACAGGGAACTCTGTGCATCCAAATCTACAGGCTAAGGACGCGTCTGCATATGTTTTGGTGAACAATCGAGTGTGCGTGTTCTGACAGCTGCCTCTATGCAGACGTCTCCACAGAGCCACTTCTGAATGCCCCGCAGCCCAGGACTGAATGGATACACTAACAAGTGCACCGGTGTGAGCAACCACATATGCAGAAGGACGTCTTTCATCTCACAGAAGCGCGAACGTCTTGGCGTTCAAGCACATGGCAGAAACAAGGTGTGAACAGATGAGCTGCTGCTATTTTCTCCGTTCGGCATGCTTCGTTGTAGCTCTCTTGCCGGTCGCCGGCTTAGCGGCTTGCTTTGCGCGACTAGCTCTGGGGAGAGAAGGAGATAGCGCCGGAAACCTCGCCTTTTGCCTTCTTCGGCGCTGGAACCTGGTTGCTGCGCCTTCTCTTTGTCCATGTGCACACACACGATTCCTCAGCGAAAACCATGCAGAAACCTTTCCACGAGCACCCAGGGATGTGCACCCAGCACCACGTGCACGCACACGCAGCTAGAGAAAAGCACCTACCTTTTCACACACTGATGCCTAAGCAAACGCGTGGCCACACACACGCACACATCCGCAAGCGCGCCTACTCCCATCTATTGAGGGAAAGACGGACGAGCTCTTTGGTTGCTCTTCACAGGCTTGTCCCTGATCTATAGCTGAGGGCAAACACTTGTGTGCTTGTGGGAGAGCCTGTGTCTTTCCTGGAAGCGTTTGGGAGTTTTGCTCAGACGCGTGTTTCCTCAAGTTCAAGAATCAAGATCTAGGATACCTGCAGACAGGTGCCTGTTTGTGTGGAGACAGTCTGTTTGAAACTGTGTTCCTCAGCGCCCGCTCTTTCTCCCCGTCGCTCCACACGCCTGGGAGTCCCTTTCTTTCTCTCCACAAGCACGTGTGTTGACTTCGTCGCACATGTGCATCTGCACAAGCGTTGAGCTCAGCAGAGCGTGTCTCTTGACACTTGATGTGCGTTGGCTGTGTCTGCCTGCTCCAGTGAAGAGAGAAACGGGAAATCATCTTGGTAGAGGCAACAAAGCAAAAGCGAGGCAGGATTGACATCTGCTCAACAGAGACGGATTCCCTGCGCTGACACAGTTCACAGTTACACGAGAAGCAATCTGAGCGGTCCGTCGACCGGAGACGTGTTTCCCAAGAGGTCGTTTAGCGAGTGAACAGCAGTGTGCGCGACTTTCAGGAGTGTGCCTGGAAAGTGCCAGAATCACCAGGAGCATCTGTGCAAAAGCTGCTGCCTCTGTGACCGCATTGAGGCACGTTCGCGTGTCTGCGAGTATATAGACGGCTCTTTCGCGTTCACTCCGAGGGAAACGGTCCGCTATTGCTTCTGTGCGCACAGACGCGATTCCCTTGTCTCTTGCGAACACAGGGAACTCTGTGCATCCAAATCTACAGGCTAAGGACGCGTCTGCATATGTTTTGGTGAACAATCGAGTGTGCGTGTTCTGACAGCTGCCTCTATGCAGACGTCTCCACAGAGCCACTTCTGAATGCCCCGCAGCCCAGGACTGAATGGATACACTAACAAGTGCACCGGTGTGAGCAACCACATATGCAGAAGGACGTCTTTCATCTCACAGAAGCGCGAACGTCTTGGCGTTCAAGCACATGGCAGAAACAAGGTGTGAACAGATGAGCTGCTGCTATTTTCTCCGTTCGGCATGCTTCGTTGTAGCTCTCTTGCCGGTCGCCGGCTTAGCGGCTTGCTTTGCGCGACTAGCTCTGGGGAGAGAAGGAGATAGCGCCGGAAACCTCGCCTTTTGCCTTCTTCGGCGCTGGAACCTGGTTGCTGCGCCTTCTCTTTGTCCATGTGCACACACACGATTCCTCAGCGAAAACCATGCAGAAACCTTTCCACGAGCACCCAGGGATGTGCACCCAGCACCACGTGCACGCACACGCAGCTAGAGAAAAGCACCTACCTTTTCACACACTGATGCCTAAGCAAACGCGTGGCCACACACACGCACACATCCGCAAGCGCGCCTACTCCCATCTATTGAGGGAAAGACGGACGAGCTCTTTGGTTGCTCTTCACAGGCTTGTCCCTGATCTATAGCTGAGGGCAAACACTTGTGTGCTTGTGGGAGAGCCTGTGTCTTTCCTGGAAGCGTTTGGGAGTTTTGCTCAGACGCGTGTTTCCTCAAGTTCAAGAATCAAGATCTAGGATACCTGCAGACAGGTGCCTGTTTGTGTGGAGACAGTCTGTTTGAAACTGTGTTCCTCAGCGCCCGCTCTTTCTCCCCGTCGCTCCACACGCCTGGGAGTCCCTTTCTTTCTCTCCACAAGCACGTGTGTTGACTTCGTCGCACATGTGCATCTGCACAAGCGTTGAGCTCAGCAGAGCGTGTCTCTTGACACTTGATGTGCGTTGGCTGTGTCTGCCTGCTCCAGTGAAGAGAGAAACGGGAAATCATCTTGGTAGAGGCAACAAAGCAAAAGCGAGGCAGGATTGACATCTGCTCAACAGAGACGGATTCCCTGCGCTGACACAGTTCACAGTTACACGAGAAGCAATCTGAGCGGTCCGTCGACCGGAGACGTGTTTCCCAAGAGGTCGTTTAGCGAGTGAACAGCAGTGTGCGCGACTTTCAGGAGTGTGCCTGGAAAGTGCCAGAATCACCAGGAGCATCTGTGCAAAAGCTGCTGCCTCTGTGACCGCATTGAGGCACGTTCGCGTGTCTGCGAGTATATAGACGGCTCTTTCGCGTTCACTCCGAGGGAAACGGTCCGCTATTGCTTCTGTGCGCACAGACGCGATTCCCTTGTCTCTTGCGAACACAGGGAACTCTGTGCATCCAAATCTACAGGCTAAGGACGCGTCTGCATATGTTTTGGTGAACAATCGAGTGTGCGTGTTCTGACAGCTGCCTCTATGCAGACGTCTCCACAGAGCCACTTCTGAATGCCCCGCAGCCCAGGACTGAATGGATACACTAACAAGTGCACCGGTGTGAGCAACCACATATGCAGAAGGACGTCTTTCATCTCACAGAAGCGCGAACGTCTTGGCGTTCAAGCACATGGCAGAAACAAGGTGTGAACAGATGAGCTGCTGCTATTTTCTCCGTTCGGCATGCTTCGTTGTAGCTCTCTTGCCGGTCGCCGGCTTAGCGGCTTGCTTTGCGCGACTAGCTCTGGGGAGAGAAGGAGATAGCGCCGGAAACCTCGCCTTTTGCCTTCTTCGGCGCTGGAACCTGGTTGCTGCGCCTTCTCTTTGTCCATGTGCACACACACGATTCCTCAGCGAAAACCATGCAGAAACCTTTCCACGAGCACCCAGGGATGTGCACCCAGCACCACGTGCACGCACACGCAGCTAGAGAAAAGCACCTACCTTTTCACACACTGATGCCTAAGCAAACGCGTGGCCACACACACGCACACATCCGCAAGCGCGCCTACTCCCATCTATTGAGGGAAAGACGGACGAGCTCTTTGGTTGCTCTTCACAGGCTTGTCCCTGATCTATAGCTGAGGGCAAACACTTGTGTGCTTGTGGGAGAGCCTGTGTCTTTCCTGGAAGCGTTTGGGAGTTTTGCTCAGACGCGTGTTTCCTCAAGTTCAAGAATCAAGATCTAGGATACCTGCAGACAGGTGCCTGTTTGTGTGGAGACAGTCTGTTTGAAACTGTGTTCCTCAGCGCCCGCTCTTTCTCCCCGTCGCTCCACACGCCTGGGAGTCCCTTTCTTTCTCTCCACAAGCACGTGTGTTGACTTCGTCGCACATGTGCATCTGCACAAGCGTTGAGCTCAGCAGAGCGTGTCTCTTGACACTTGATGTGCGTTGGCTGTGTCTGCCTGCTCCAGTGAAGAGAGAAACGGGAAATCATCTTGGTAGAGGCAACAAAGCAAAAGCGAGGCAGGATTGACATCTGCTCAACAGAGACGGATTCCCTGCGCTGACACAGTTCACAGTTACACGAGAAGCAATCTGAGCGGTCCGTCGACCGGAGACGTGTTTCCCAAGAGGTCGTTTAGCGAGTGAACAGCAGTGTGCGCGACTTTCAGGAGTGTGCCTGGAAAGTGCCAGAATCACCAGGAGCATCTGTGCAAAAGCTGCTGCCTCTGTGACCGCATTGAGGCACGTTCGCGTGTCTGCGAGTATATAGACGGCTCTTTCGCGTTCACTCCGAGGGAAACGGTCCGCTATTGCTTCTGTGCGCACAGACGCGATTCCCTTGTCTCTTGCGAACACAGGGAACTCTGTGCATCCAAATCTACAGGCTAAGGACGCGTCTGCATATGTTTTGGTGAACAATCGAGTGTGCGTGTTCTGACAGCTGCCTCTATGCAGACGTCTCCACAGAGCCACTTCTGAATGCCCCGCAGCCCAGGACTGAATGGATACACTAACAAGTGCACCGGTGTGAGCAACCACATATGCAGAAGGACGTCTTTCATCTCACAGAAGCGCGAACGTCTTGGCGTTCAAGCACATGGCAGAAACAAGGTGTGAACAGATGAGCTGCTGCTATTTTCTCCGTTCGGCATGCTTCGTTGTAGCTCTCTTGCCGGTCGCCGGCTTAGCGGCTTGCTTTGCGCGACTAGCTCTGGGGAGAGAAGGAGATAGCGCCGGAAACCTCGCCTTTTGCCTTCTTCGGCGCTGGAACCTGGTTGCTGCGCCTTCTCTTTGTCCATGTGCACACACACGATTCCTCAGCGAAAACCATGCAGAAACCTTTCCACGAGCACCCAGGGATGTGCACCCAGCACCACGTGCACGCACACGCAGCTAGAGAAAAGCACCTACCTTTTCACACACTGAAGCCTAAGCAAACGCGTGGCCACACACACGCACACATCCGCAAGCGCGCCTACTCCCATCTATTGAGGGAAAGACGGACGAGCAACGTCCTGACAGGCTTGAGGGGAAAAACGTCCGTTGACGGTTGGCGTACTGCACGCCCGCCTACGGGGCTGCAGGGGAATCCACATTTGGAAGGTACCTGAAGATGTGTGCCTGTTCTTGGAGCTCCGCTAGTAGGGTAGCAAAGACACTCGTAGGCAGTACTGAATGCTGCTCCGTGCTACTTCTCCTCCGCTGGCAAATGCTTCAGTGTCGCCCGAGGAAAGACGTTTAACAATCGATCTCCAAGAGGAACGAAACACATGATGCCATAAGGCGAAAGAATAGCAGGGCATCTCTTCACAGGCTTGTCCCTGATCTATAGCTGAGGGCAAACACTTGTGTGCTTGTGGGAGAGCCTGTGTCTTTCCTGGAAGCGTTTGGGAGTTTTGCTCAGACGCGTGTTTCCTCAAGTTCAAGAATCAAGATCTAGGATACCTGCAGACAGGTGCCTGTTTGTGTGGAGACAGTCTGTTTGAAACGGTGTTCCTCAGCGCCCGCTCTTTCTCCCCGTCGCTCCACACGCCTGGGAGTCCCTTTCTTTCTCTCCACAAGCACGTGTGTTGACTTCGTCGCACATGTGCATCTGCACAAGCGTTGAGCTCAGCAGAGCGTGTCTCTTGACACTTGATGTGCGTTGGCTGTGTCTGCCTGCTCCAGTGAAGAGAGAAACGGGAAATCATCTTGGTAGAGGCAACAAAGCAAAAGCGAGGCAGGATTGACATCTGCTCAACAGAGACGGATTCCCTGCGCTGACACAGTTCACAGTTACACGAGAAGCAATCTGAGCGGTCCGTCGACCGGAGACGTGTTTCCCAAGAGGTCGTTTAGCGAGTGAACAGCAGTGTGCGCGACTTTCAGGAGTGTGCCTGGAAAGTGCCAGAATCACCAGGAGCATCTGTGCAAAAGCTGCTGCCTCTGTGACCGCATTGAGGCACGTTCGCGTGTCTGCGAGTATATAGACGGCTCTTTCGCGTTCACTCCGAGGGAAACGGTCCGCTATTGCTTCTGTGCGCACAGACGCGATTCCCTTGTCTCTTGCGAACACAGGGAACTCTGTGCATCCAAATCTACAGGCTAAGGACGCGTCTGCATATGTTTTGGTGAACAATCGAGTGTGCGTGTTCTGACAGCTGCCTCTATGCAGACGTCTCCACAGAGCCACTTCTGAATGCCCCGCAGCCCAGGACTGAATGGATACACTAACAAGTGCACCGGTGTGAGCAACCACATATGCAGAAGGACGTCTTTCATCTCACAGAAGCGCGAACGTCTTGGCGTTCAAGCACATGGCAGAAACAAGGTGTGAACAGATGAGCTGCTGCTATTTTCTCCGTTCGGCATGCTTCGTTGTAGCTCTCTTGCCGGTCGCCGGCTTAGCGGCTTGCTTTGCGCGACTAGCTCTGGGGAGAGAAGGAGATAGCGCCGGAAACCTCGCCTTTTGCCTTCTTCGGCGCTGGAACCTGGTTGCTGCGCCTTCTCTTTGTCCATGTGCACACACACGATTCCTCAGCGAAAACCATGCAGAAACCTTTCCACGAGCACCCAGGGATGTGCACCCAGCACCACGTGCACGCACACGCAGCTAGAGAAAAGCACCTACCTTTTCACACACTGATGCCTAAGCAAACGCGTGGCCACACACACGCACACATCCGCAAGCGCGCCTACTCCCATCTATTGAGGGAAAGACGGACGAGCTCTTTGGTTGCTCTTCACAGGCTTGTCCCTGATCTATAGCTGAGGGCAAACACTTGTGTGCTTGTGGGAGAGCCTGTGTCTTTCCTGGAAGCGTTTGGGAGTTTTGCTCAGACGCGTGTTTCCTCAAGTTCAAGAATCAAGATCTAGGATACCTGCAGACAGGTGCCTGTTTGTGTGGAGACAGTCTGTTTGAAACTGTGTTCCTCAGCGCCCGCTCTTTCTCCCCGTCGCTCCACACGCCTGGGAGTCCCTTTCTTTCTCTCCACAAGCACGTGTGTTGACTTCGTCGCACATGTGCATCTGCACAAGCGTTGAGCTCAGCAGAGCGTGTCTCTTGACACTTGATGTGCGTTGGCTGTGTCTGCCTGCTCCAGTGAAGAGAGAAACGGGAAATCATCTTGGTAGAGGCAACAAAGCAAAAGCGAGGCAGGATTGACATCTGCTCAACAGAGACGGATTCCCTGCGCTGACACAGTTCACAGTTACACGAGAAGCAATCTGAGCGGTCCGTCGACCGGAGACGTGTTTCCCAAGAGGTCGTTTAGCGAGTGAACAGCAGTGTGCGCGACTTTCAGGAGTGTGCCTGGAAAGTGCCAGAATCACCAGGAGCATCTGTGCAAAAGCTGCTGCCTCTGTGACCGCATTGAGGCACGTTCGCGTGTCTGCGAGTATATAGACGGCTCTTTCGCGTTCACTCCGAGGGAAACGGTCCGCTATTGCTTCTGTGCGCACAGACGCGATTCCCTTGTCTCTTGCGAACACAGGGAACTCTGTGCATCCAAATCTACAGGCTAAGGACGCGTCTGCATATGTTTTGGTGAACAATCGAGTGTGCGTGTTCTGACAGCTGCCTCTATGCAGACGTCTCCACAGAGCCACTTCTGAATGCCCCGCAGCCCAGGACTGAATGGATACACTAACAAGTGCACCGGTGTGAGCAACCACATATGCAGAAGGACGTCTTTCATCTCACAGAAGCGCGAACGTCTTGGCGTTCAAGCACATGGCAGAAACAAGGTGTGAACAGATGAGCTGCTGCTATTTTCTCCGTTCGGCATGCTTCGTTGTAGCTCTCTTGCCGGTCGCCGGCTTAGCGGCTTGCTTTGCGCGACTAGCTCTGGGGAGAGAAGGAGATAGCGCCGGAAACCTCGCCTTTTGCCTTCTTCGGCGCTGGAACCTGGTTGCTGCGCCTTCTCTTTGTCCATGTGCACACACACGATTCCTCAGCGAAAACCATGCAGAAACCTTTCCACGAGCACCCAGGGATGTGCACCCAGCACCACGTGCACGCACACGCAGCTAGAGAAAAGCACCTACCTTTTCACACACTGATGCCTAAGCAAACGCGTGGCCACACACACGCACACATCCGCAAGCGCGCCTACTCCCATCTATTGAGGGAAAGACGGACGAGCTCTTTGGTTGCTCTTCACAGGCTTGTCCCTGATCTATAGCTGAGGGCAAACACTTGTGTGCTTGTGGGAGAGCCTGTGTCTTTCCTGGAAGCGTTTGGGAGTTTTGCTCAGACGCGTGTTTCCTCAAGTTCAAGAATCAAGATCTAGGATACCTGCAGACAGGTGCCTGTTTGTGTGGAGACAGTCTGTTTGAAACTGTGTTCCTCAGCGCCCGCTCTTTCTCCCCGTCGCTCCACACGCCTGGGAGTCCCTTTCTTTCTCTCCACAAGCACGTGTGTTGACTTCGTCGCACATGTGCATCTGCACAAGCGTTGAGCTCAGCAGAGCGTGTCTCTTGACACTTGATGTGCGTTGGCTGTGTCTGCCTGCTCCAGTGAAGAGAGAAACGGGAAATCATCTTGGTAGAGGCAACAAAGCAAAAGCGAGGCAGGATTGACATCTGCTCAACAGAGACGGATTCCCTGCGCTGACACAGTTCACAGTTACACGAGAAGCAATCTGAGCGGTCCGTCGACCGGAGACGTGTTTCCCAAGAGGTCGTTTAGCGAGTGAACAGCAGTGTGCGCGACTTTCAGGAGTGTGCCTGGAAAGTGCCAGAATCACCAGGAGCATCTGTGCAAAAGCTGCTGCCTCTGTGACCGCATTGAGGCACGTTCGCGTGTCTGCGAGTATATAGACGGCTCTTTCGCGTTCACTCCGAGGGAAACGGTCCGCTATTGCTTCTGTGCGCACAGACGCGATTCCCTTGTCTCTTGCGAACACAGGGAACTCTGTGCATCCAAATCTACAGGCTAAGGACGCGTCTGCATATGTTTTGGTGAACAATCGAGTGTGCGTGTTCTGACAGCTGCCTCTATGCAGACGTCTCCACAGAGCCACTTCTGAATGCCCCGCAGCCCAGGACTGAATGGATACACTAACAAGTGCACCGGTGTGAGCAACCACATATGCAGAAGGACGTCTTTCATCTCACAGAAGCGCGAACGTCTTGGCGTTCAAGCACATGGCAGAAACAAGGTGTGAACAGATGAGCTGCTGCTATTTTCTCCGTTCGGCATGCTTCGTTGTAGCTCTCTTGCCGGTCGCCGGCTTAGCGGCTTGCTTTGCGCGACTAGCTCTGGGGAGAGAAGGAGATAGCGCCGGAAACCTCGCCTTTTGCCTTCTTCGGCGCTGGAACCTGGTTGCTGCGCCTTCTCTTTGTCCATGTGCACACACACGATTCCTCAGCGAAAACCATGCAGAAACCTTTCCACGAGCACCCAGGGATGTGCACCCAGCACCACGTGCACGCACACGCAGCTAGAGAAAAGCACCTACCTTTTCACACACTGATGCCTAAGCAAACGCGTGGCCACACACACGCACACATCCGCAAGCGCGCCTACTCCCATCTATTGAGGGAAAGACGGACGAGCTCTTTGGTTGCTCTTCACAGGCTTGTCCCTGATCTATAGCTGAGGGCAAACACTTGTGTGCTTGTGGGAGAGCCTGTGTCTTTCCTGGAAGCGTTTGGGAGTTTTGCTCAGACGCGTGTTTCCTCAAGTTCAAGAATCAAGATCTAGGATACCTGCAGACAGGTGCCTGTTTGTGTGGAGACAGTCTGTTTGAAACTGTGTTCCTCAGCGCCCGCTCTTTCTCCCCGTCGCTCCACACGCCTGGGAGTCCCTTTCTTTCTCTCCACAAGCACGTGTGTTGACTTCGTCGCACATGTGCATCTGCACAAGCGTTGAGCTCAGCAGAGCGTGTCTCTTGACACTTGATGTGCGTTGGCTGTGTCTGCCTGCTCCAGTGAAGAGAGAAACGGGAAATCATCTTGGTAGAGGCAACAAAGCAAAAGCGAGGCAGGATTGACATCTGCTCAACAGAGACGGATTCCCTGCGCTGACACAGTTCACAGTTACACGAGAAGCAATCTGAGCGGTCCGTCGACCGGAGACGTGTTTCCCAAGAGGTCGTTTAGCGAGTGAACAGCAGTGTGCGCGACTTTCAGGAGTGTGCCTGGAAAGTGCCAGAATCACCAGGAGCATCTGTGCAAAAGCTGCTGCCTCTGTGACCGCATTGAGGCACGTTCGCGTGTCTGCGAGTATATAGACGGCTCTTTCGCGTTCACTCCGAGGGAAACGGTCCGCTATTGCTTCTGTGCGCACAGACGCGATTCCCTTGTCTCTTGCGAACACAGGGAACTCTGTGCATCCAAATCTACAGGCTAAGGACGCGTCTGCATATGTTTTGGTGAACAATCGAGTGTGCGTGTTCTGACAGCTGCCTCTATGCAGACGTCTCCACAGAGCCACTTCTGAATGCCCCGCAGCCCAGGACTGAATGGATACACTAACAAGTGCACCGGTGTGAGCAACCACATATGCAGAAGGACGTCTTTCATCTCACAGAAGCGCGAACGTCTTGGCGTTCAAGCACATGGCAGAAACAAGGTGTGAACAGATGAGCTGCTGCTATTTTCTCCGTTCGGCATGCTTCGTTGTAGCTCTCTTGCCGGTCGCCGGCTTAGCGGCTTGCTTTGCGCGACTAGCTCTGGGGAGAGAAGGAGATAGCGCCGGAAACCTCGCCTTTTGCCTTCTTCGGCGCTGGAACCTGGTTGCTGCGCCTTCTCTTTGTCCATGTGCACACACACGATTCCTCAGCGAAAACCATGCAGAAACCTTTCCACGAGCACCCAGGGATGTGCACCCAGCACCACGTGCACGCACACGCAGCTAGAGAAAAGCACCTACCTTTTCACACACTGATGCCTAAGCAAACGCGTGGCCACACACACGCACACATCCGCAAGCGCGCCTACTCCCATCTATTGAGGGAAAGACGGACGAGCTCTTTGGTTGCTCTTCACAGGCTTGTCCCTGATCTATAGCTGAGGGCAAACACTTGTGTGCTTGTGGGAGAGCCTGTGTCTTTCCTGGAAGCGTTTGGGAGTTTTGCTCAGACGCGTGTTTCCTCAAGTTCAAGAATCAAGATCTAGGATACCTGCAGACAGGTGCCTGTTTGTGTGGAGACAGTCTGTTTGAAACTGTGTTCCTCAGCGCCCGCTCTTTCTCCCCGTCGCTCCACACGCCTGGGAGTCCCTTTCTTTCTCTCCACAAGCACGTGTGTTGACTTCGTCGCACATGTGCATCTGCACAAGCGTTGAGCTCAGCAGAGCGTGTCTCTTGACACTTGATGTGCGTTGGCTGTGTCTGCCTGCTCCAGTGAAGAGAGAAACGGGAAATCATCTTGGTAGAGGCAACAAAGCAAAAGCGAGGCAGGATTGACATCTGCTCAACAGAGACGGATTCCCTGCGCTGACACAGTTCACAGTTACACGAGAAGCAATCTGAGCGGTCCGTCGACCGGAGACGTGTTTCCCAAGAGGTCGTTTAGCGAGTGAACAGCAGTGTGCGCGACTTTCAGGAGTGTGCCTGGAAAGTGCCAGAATCACCAGGAGCATCTGTGCAAAAGCTGCTGCCTCTGTGACCGCATTGAGGCACGTTCGCGTGTCTGCGAGTATATAGACGGCTCTTTCGCGTTCACTCCGAGGGAAACGGTCCGCTATTGCTTCTGTGCGCACAGACGCGATTCCCTTGTCTCTTGCGAACACAGGGAACTCTGTGCATCCAAATCTACAGGCTAAGGACGCGTCTGCATATGTTTTGGTGAACAATCGAGTGTGCGTGTTCTGACAGCTGCCTCTATGCAGACGTCTCCACAGAGCCACTTCTGAATGCCCCGCAGCCCAGGACTGAATGGATACACTAACAAGTGCACCGGTGTGAGCAACCACATATGCAGAAGGACGTCTTTCATCTCACAGAAGCGCGAACGTCTTGGCGTTCAAGCACATGGCAGAAACAAGGTGTGAACAGATGAGCTGCTGCTATTTTCTCCGTTCGGCATGCTTCGTTGTAGCTCTCTTGCCGGTCGCCGGCTTAGCGGCTTGCTTTGCGCGACTAGCTCTGGGGAGAGAAGGAGATAGCGCCGGAAACCTCGCCTTTTGCCTTCTTCGGCGCTGGAACCTGGTTGCTGCGCCTTCTCTTTGTCCATGTGCACACACACGATTCCTCAGCGAAAACCATGCAGAAACCTTTCCACGAGCACCCAGGGATGTGCACCCAGCACCACGTGCACGCACACGCAGCTAGAGAAAAGCACCTACCTTTTCACACACTGATGCCTAAGCAAACGCGTGGCCACACACACGCACACATCCGCAAGCGCGCCTACTCCCATCTATTGAGGGAAAGACGGACGAGCTCTTTGGTTGCTCTTCACAGGCTTGTCCCTGATCTATAGCTGAGGGCAAACACTTGTGTGCTTGTGGGAGAGCCTGTGTCTTTCCTGGAAGCGTTTGGGAGTTTTGCTCAGACGCGTGTTTCCTCAAGTTCAAGAATCAAGATCTAGGATACCTGCAGACAGGTGCCTGTTTGTGTGGAGACAGTCTGTTTGAAACTGTGTTCCTCAGCGCCCGCTCTTTCTCCCCGTCGCTCCACACGCCTGGGAGTCCCTTTCTTTCTCTCCACAAGCACGTGTGTTGACTTCGTCGCACATGTGCATCTGCACAAGCGTTGAGCTCAGCAGAGCGTGTCTCTTGACACTTGATGTGCGTTGGCTGTGTCTGCCTGCTCCAGTGAAGAGAGAAACGGGAAATCATCTTGGTAGAGGCAACAAAGCAAAAGCGAGGCAGGATTGACATCTGCTCAACAGAGACGGATTCCCTGCGCTGACACAGTTCACAGTTACACGAGAAGCAATCTGAGCGGTCCGTCGACCGGAGACGTGTTTCCCAAGAGGTCGTTTAGCGAGTGAACAGCAGTGTGCGCGACTTTCAGGAGTGTGCCTGGAAAGTGCCAGAATCACCAGGAGCATCTGTGCAAAAGCTGCTGCCTCTGTGACCGCATTGAGGCACGTTCGCGTGTCTGCGAGTATATAGACGGCTCTTTCGCGTTCACTCCGAGGGAAACGGTCCGCTATTGCTTCTGTGCGCACAGACGCGATTCCCTTGTCTCTTGCGAACACAGGGAACTCTGTGCATCCAAATCTACAGGCTAAGGACGCGTCTGCATATGTTTTGGTGAACAATCGAGTGTGCGTGTTCTGACAGCTGCCTCTATGCAGACGTCTCCACAGAGCCACTTCTGAATGCCCCGCAGCCCAGGACTGAATGGATACACTAACAAGTGCACCGGTGTGAGCAACCACATATGCAGAAGGACGTCTTTCATCTCACAGAAGCGCGAACGTCTTGGCGTTCAAGCACATGGCAGAAACAAGGTGTGAACAGATGAGCTGCTGCTATTTTCTCCGTTCGGCATGCTTCGTTGTAGCTCTCTTGCCGGTCGCCGGCTTAGCGGCTTGCTTTGCGCGACTAGCTCTGGGGAGAGAAGGAGATAGCGCCGGAAACCTCGCCTTTTGCCTTCTTCGGCGCTGGAACCTGGTTGCTGCGCCTTCTCTTTGTCCATGTGCACACACACGATTCCTCAGCGAAAACCATGCAGAAACCTTTCCACGAGCACCCAGGGATGTGCACCCAGCACCACGTGCACGCACACGCAGCTAGAGAAAAGCACCTACCTTTTCACACACTGATGCCTAAGCAAACGCGTGGCCACACACACGCACACATCCGCAAGCGCGCCTACTCCCATCTATTGAGGGAAAGACGGACGAGCTCTTTGGTTGCTCTTCACAGGCTTGTCCCTGATCTATAGCTGAGGGCAAACACTTGTGTGCTTGTGGGAGAGCCTGTGTCTTTCCTGGAAGCGTTTGGGAGTTTTGCTCAGACGCGTGTTTCCTCAAGTTCAAGAATCAAGATCTAGGATACCTGCAGACAGGTGCCTGTTTGTGTGGAGACAGTCTGTTTGAAACTGTGTTCCTCAGCGCCCGCTCTTTCTCCCCGTCGCTCCACACGCCTGGGAGTCCCTTTCTTTCTCTCCACAAGCACGTGTGTTGACTTCGTCGCACATGTGCATCTGCACAAGCGTTGAGCTCAGCAGAGCGTGTCTCTTGACACTTGATGTGCGTTGGCTGTGTCTGCCTGCTCCAGTGAAGAGAGAAACGGGAAATCATCTTGGTAGAGGCAACAAAGCAAAAGCGAGGCAGGATTGACATCTGCTCAACAGAGACGGATTCCCTGCGCTGACACAGTTCACAGTTACACGAGAAGCAATCTGAGCGGTCCGTCGACCGGAGACGTGTTTCCCAAGAGGTCGTTTAGCGAGTGAACAGCAGTGTGCGCGACTTTCAGGAGTGTGCCTGGAAAGTGCCAGAATCACCAGGAGCATCTGTGCAAAAGCTGCTGCCTCTGTGACCGCATTGAGGCACGTTCGCGTGTCTGCGAGTATATAGACGGCTCTTTCGCGTTCACTCCGAGGGAAACGGTCCGCTATTGCTTCTGTGCGCACAGACGCGATTCCCTTGTCTCTTGCGAACACAGGGAACTCTGTGCATCCAAATCTACAGGCTAAGGACGCGTCTGCATATGTTTTGGTGAACAATCGAGTGTGCGTGTTCTGACAGCTGCCTCTATGCAGACGTCTCCACAGAGCCACTTCTGAATGCCCCGCAGCCCAGGACTGAATGGATACACTAACAAGTGCACCGGTGTGAGCAACCACATATGCAGAAGGACGTCTTTCATCTCACAGAAGCGCGAACGTCTTGGCGTTCAAGCACATGGCAGAAACAAGGTGTGAACAGATGAGCTGCTGCTATTTTCTCCGTTCGGCATGCTTCGTTGTAGCTCTCTTGCCGGTCGCCGGCTTAGCGGCTTGCTTTGCGCGACTAGCTCTGGGGAGAGAAGGAGATAGCGCCGGAAACCTCGCCTTTTGCCTTCTTCGGCGCTGGAACCTGGTTGCTGCGCCTTCTCTTTGTCCATGTGCACACACACGATTCCTCAGCGAAAACCATGCAGAAACCTTTCCACGAGCACCCAGGGATGTGCACCCAGCACCACGTGCACGCACACGCAGCTAGAGAAAAGCACCTACCTTTTCACACACTGATGCCTAAGCAAACGCGTGGCCACACACACGCACACATCCGCAAGCGCGCCTACTCCCATCTATTGAGGGAAAGACGGACGAGCTCTTTGGTTGCTCTTCACAGGCTTGTCCCTGATCTATAGCTGAGGGCAAACACTTGTGTGCTTGTGGGAGAGCCTGTGTCTTTCCTGGAAGCGTTTGGGAGTTTTGCTCAGACGCGTGTTTCCTCAAGTTCAAGAATCAAGATCTAGGATACCTGCAGACAGGTGCCTGTTTGTGTGGAGACAGTCTGTTTGAAACTGTGTTCCTCAGCGCCCGCTCTTTCTCCCCGTCGCTCCACACGCCTGGGAGTCCCTTTCTTTCTCTCCACAAGCACGTGTGTTGACTTCGTCGCACATGTGCATCTGCACAAGCGTTGAGCTCAGCAGAGCGTGTCTCTTGACACTTGATGTGCGTTGGCTGTGTCTGCCTGCTCCAGTGAAGAGAGAAACGGGAAATCATCTTGGTAGAGGCAACAAAGCAAAAGCGAGGCAGGATTGACATCTGCTCAACAGAGACGGATTCCCTGCGCTGACACAGTTCACAGTTACACGAGAAGCAATCTGAGCGGTCCGTCGACCGGAGACGTGTTTCCCAAGAGGTCGTTTAGCGAGTGAACAGCAGTGTGCGCGACTTTCAGGAGTGTGCCTGGAAAGTGCCAGAATCACCAGGAGCATCTGTGCAAAAGCTGCTGCCTCTGTGACCGCATTGAGGCACGTTCGCGTGTCTGCGAGTATATAGACGGCTCTTTCGCGTTCACTCCGAGGGAAACGGTCCGCTATTGCTTCTGTGCGCACAGACGCGATTCCCTTGTCTCTTGCGAACACAGGGAACTCTGTGCATCCAAATCTACAGGCTAAGGACGCGTCTGCATATGTTTTGGTGAACAATCGAGTGTGCGTGTTCTGACAGCTGCCTCTATGCAGACGTCTCCACAGAGCCACTTCTGAATGCCCCGCAGCCCAGGACTGAATGGATACACTAACAAGTGCACCGGTGTGAGCAACCACATATGCAGAAGGACGTCTTTCATCTCACAGAAGCGCGAACGTCTTGGCGTTCAAGCACATGGCAGAAACAAGGTGTGAACAGATGAGCTGCTGCTATTTTCTCCGTTCGGCATGCTTCGTTGTAGCTCTCTTGCCGGTCGCCGGCTTAGCGGCTTGCTTTGCGCGACTAGCTCTGGGGAGAGAAGGAGATAGCGCCGGAAACCTCGCCTTTTGCCTTCTTCGGCGCTGGAACCTGGTTGCTGCGCCTTCTCTTTGTCCATGTGCACACACACGATTCCTCAGCGAAAACCATGCAGAAACCTTTCCACGAGCACCCAGGGATGTGCACCCAGCACCACGTGCACGCACACGCAGCTAGAGAAAAGCACCTACCTTTTCACACACTGATGCCTAAGCAAACGCGTGGCCACACACACGCACACATCCGCAAGCGCGCCTACTCCCATCTATTGAGGGAAAGACGGACGAGCTCTTTGGTTGCTCTTCACAGGCTTGTCCCTGATCTATAGCTGAGGGCAAACACTTGTGTGCTTGTGGGAGAGCCTGTGTCTTTCCTGGAAGCGTTTGGGAGTTTTGCTCAGACGCGTGTTTCCTCAAGTTCAAGAATCAAGATCTAGGATACCTGCAGACAGGTGCCTGTTTGTGTGGAGACAGTCTGTTTGAAACGGTGTTCCTCAGCGCCCGCTCTTTCTCCCCGTCGCTCCACACGCCTGGGAGTCCCTTTCTTTCTCTCCACAAGCACGTGTGTTGACTTCGTCGCACATGTGCATCTGCACAAGCGTTGAGCTCAGCAGAGCGTGTCTCTTGACACTTGATGTGCGTTGGCTGTGTCTGCCTGCTCCAGTGAAGAGAGAAACGGGAAATCATCTTGGTAGAGGCAACAAAGCAAAAGCGAGGCAGGATTGACATCTGCTCAACAGAGACGGATTCCCTGCGCTGACACAGTTCACAGTTACACGAGAAGCAATCTGAGCGGTCCGTCGACCGGAGACGTGTTTCCCAAGAGGTCGTTTAGCGAGTGAACAGCAGTGTGCGCGACTTTCAGGAGTGTGCCTGGAAAGTGCCAGAATCACCAGGAGCATCTGTGCAAAAGCTGCTGCCTCTGTGACCGCATTGAGGCACGTTCGCGTGTCTGCGAGTATATAGACGGCTCTTTCGCGTTCACTCCGAGGGAAACGGTCCGCTATTGCTTCTGTGCGCACAGACGCGATTCCCTTGTCTCTTGCGAACACAGGGAACTCTGTGCATCCAAATCTACAGGCTAAGGACGCGTCTGCATATGTTTTGGTGAACAATCGAGTGTGCGTGTTCTGACAGCTGCCTCTATGCAGACGTCTCCACAGAGCCACTTCTGAATGCCCCGCAGCCCAGGACTGAATGGATACACTAACAAGTGCACCGGTGAGAGCAACCACATATGCAGAAGGACGTCTTTCATCTCACAGAAGCGCGAACGTCTTGGCGTTCAAGCACATGGCAGAAACAAGGTGTGAACAGATGAGCTGCTGCTATTTTCTCCGTTCGGCATGCTTCGTTGTAGCTCTCTTGCCGGTCGCCGGCTTAGCGGCTTGCTTTGCGCGACTAGCTCTGGGGAGAGAAGGAGATAGCGCCGGAAACCTCGCCTTTTGCCTTCTTCGGCGCTGGAACCTGGTTGCTGCGCCTTCTCTTTGTCCATGTGCACACACACGATTCCTCAGCGAAAACCATGCAGAAACCTTTCCACGAGCACCCAGGGATGTGCACCCAGCACCACGTGCACGCACACGCAGCTAGAGAAAAGCACCTACCTTTTCACACACTGAAGCCTAAGCAAACGCGTGGCCACACACACGCACACATCCGCAAGCGCGCCTACTCCCATCTATTGAGGGAAAGACGGACGAGCAACGTCCTGACAGGCTTGAGGGGAAAAACGTCCGTTGACGGTTGGCGTACTGCACGCCCGCCTACGGGGCTGCAGGGGAATCCACATTTGGAAGGTACCTGAAGATGTGTGCCTGTTCTTGGAGCTCCGCTAGTAGGGTAGCAAAGACACTCGTAGGCAGTACTGAATGCTGCTCCGTGCTACTTCTCCTCCGCTGGCAAATGCTTCAGTGTCGCCCGAGGAAAGACGTTTAACAATCGATCTCCAAGAGGAACGAAACACATGATGCCATAAGGCGAAAGAATAGCAGGGCATCTCTTCACAGGCTTGTCCCTGATCTATAGCTGAGGGCAAACACTTGTGTGCTTGTGGGAGAGCCTGTGTCTTTCCTGGAAGCGTTTGGGAGTTTTGCTCAGACGCGTGTTTCCTCAAGTTCAAGAATCAAGATCTAGGATACCTGCAGACAGGTGCCTGTTTGTGTGGAGACAGTCTGTTTGAAACGGTGTTCCTCAGCGCCCGCTCTTTCTCCCCGTCGCTCCACACGCCTGGGAGTCCCTTTCTTTCTCTCCACAAGCACGTGTGTTGACTTCGTCGCACATGTGCATCTGCACAAGCGTTGAGCTCAGCAGAGCGTGTCTCTTGACACTTGATGTGCGTTGGCTGTGTCTGCCTGCTCCAGTGAAGAGAGAAACGGGAAATCATCTTGGTAGAGGCAACAAAGCAAAAGCGAGGCAGGATTGACATCTGCTCAACAGAGACGGATTCCCTGCGCTGACACAGTTCACAGTTACACGAGAAGCAATCTGAGCGGTCCGTCGACCGGAGACGTGTTTCCCAAGAGGTCGTTTAGCGAGTGAACAGCAGTGTGCGCGACTTTCAGGAGTGTGCCTGGAAAGTGCCAGAATCACCAGGAGCATCTGTGCAAAAGCTGCTGCCTCTGTGACCGCATTGAGGCACGTTCGCGTGTCTGCGAGTATATAGACGGCTCTTTCGCGTTCACTCCGAGGGAAACGGTCCGCTATTGCTTCTGTGCGCACAGACGCGATTCCCTTGTCTCTTGCGAACACAGGGAACTCTGTGCATCCAAATCTACAGGCTAAGGACGCGTCTGCATATGTTTTGGTGAACAATCGAGTGTGCGTGTTCTGACAGCTGCCTCTATGCAGACGTCTCCACAGAGCCACTTCTGAATGCCCCGCAGCCCAGGACTGAATGGATACACTAACAAGTGCACCGGTGTGAGCAACCACATATGCAGAAGGACGTCTTTCATCTCACAGAAGCGCGAACGTCTTGGCGTTCAAGCACATGGCAGAAACAAGGTGTGAACAGATGAGCTGCTGCTATTTTCTCCGTTCGGCATGCTTCGTTGTAGCTCTCTTGCCGGTCGCCGGCTTAGCGGCTTGCTTTGCGCGACTAGCTCTGGGGAGAGAAGGAGATAGCGCCGGAAACCTCGCCTTTTGCCTTCTTCGGCGCTGGAACCTGGTTGCTGCGCCTTCTCTTTGTCCATGTGCACACACACGATTCCTCAGCGAAAACCATGCAGAAACCTTTCCACGAGCACCCAGGGATGTGCACCCAGCACCACGTGCACGCACACGCAGCTAGAGAAAAGCACCTACCTTTTCACACACTGATGCCTAAGCAAACGCGTGGCCACACACACGCACACATCCGCAAGCGCGCCTACTCCCATCTATTGAGGGAAAGACGGACGAGCTCTTTGGTTGCTCTTCACAGGCTTGTCCCTGATCTATAGCTGAGGGCAAACACTTGTGTGCTTGTGGGAGAGCCTGTGTCTTTCCTGGAAGCGTTTGGGAGTTTTGCTCAGACGCGTGTTTCCTCAAGTTCAAGAATCAAGATCTAGGATACCTGCAGACAGGTGCCTGTTTGTGTGGAGACAGTCTGTTTGAAACGGTGTTCCTCAGCGCCCGCTCTTTCTCCCCGTCGCTCCACACGCCTGGGAGTCCCTTTCTTTCTCTCCACAAGCACGTGTGTTGACTTCGTCGCACATGTGCATCTGCACAAGCGTTGAGCTCAGCAGAGCGTGTCTCTTGACACTTGATGTGCGTTGGCTGTGTCTGCCTGCTCCAGTGAAGAGAGAAACGGGAAATCATCTTGGTAGAGGCAACAAAGCAAAAGCGAGGCAGGATTGACATCTGCTCAACAGAGACGGATTCCCTGCGCTGACACAGTTCACAGTTACACGAGAAGCAATCTGAGCGGTCCGTCGACCGGAGACGTGTTTCCCAAGAGGTCGTTTAGCGAGTGAACAGCAGTGTGCGCGACTTTCAGGAGTGTGCCTGGAAAGTGCCAGAATCACCAGGAGCATCTGTGCAAAAGCTGCTGCCTCTGTGACCGCATTGAGGCACGTTCGCGTGTCTGCGAGTATATAGACGGCTCTTTCGCGTTCACTCCGAGGGAAACGGTCCGCTATTGCTTCTGTGCGCACAGACGCGATTCCCTTGTCTCTTGCGAACACAGGGAACTCTGTGCATCCAAATCTACAGGCTAAGGACGCGTCTGCATATGTTTTGGTGAACAATCGAGTGTGCGTGTTCTGACAGCTGCCTCTATGCAGACGTCTCCACAGAGCCACTTCTGAATGCCCCGCAGCCCAGGACTGAATGGATACACTAACAAGTGCACCGGTGTGAGCAACCACATATGCAGAAGGACGTCTTTCATCTCACAGAAGCGCGAACGTCTTGGCGTTCAAGCACATGGCAGAAACAAGGTGTGAACAGATGAGCTGCTGCTATTTTCTCCGTTCGGCATGCTTCGTTGTAGCTCTCTTGCCGGTCGCCGGCTTAGCGGCTTGCTTTGCGCGACTAGCTCTGGGGAGAGAAGGAGATAGCGCCGGAAACCTCGCCTTTTGCCTTCTTCGGCGCTGG
The DNA here is from genome assembly GCF_037038585.1 of Patagioenas fasciata. Classification (NCBI taxonomy): domain Eukaryota; kingdom Metazoa; phylum Chordata; class Aves; order Columbiformes; family Columbidae; genus Patagioenas; species Patagioenas fasciata. The sequence continues at coordinate 65,332 of NW_027288653.1, read as the reverse complement.
AACCTGGTTGCTGCGCCTTCTCTTTGTCCATGTGCACACACACGATTCCTCAGCGAAAACCATGCAGAAACCTTTCCACGAGCACCCAGGGATGTGCACCCAGCACCACGTGCACGCACACGCAGCTAGAGAAAAGCACCTACCTTTTCACACACTGATGCCTAAGCAAACGCGTGGCCACACACACGCACACATCCGCAAGCGCGCCTACTCCCATCTATTGAGGGAAAGACGGACGAGCTCTTTGGTTGCTCTTCACAGGCTTGTCCCTGATCTATAGCTGAGGGCAAACACTTGTGTGCTTGTGGGAGAGCCTGTGTCTTTCCTGGAAGCGTTTGGGAGTTTTGCTCAGACGCGTGTTTCCTCAAGTTCAAGAATCAAGATCTAGGATACCTGCAGACAGGTGCCTGTTTGTGTGGAGACAGTCTGTTTGAAACGGTGTTCCTCAGCGCCCGCTCTTTCTCCCCGTCGCTCCACACGCCTGGGAGTCCCTTTCTTTCTCTCCACAAGCACGTGTGTTGACTTCGTCGCACATGTGCATCTGCACAAGCGTTGAGCTCAGCAGAGCGTGTCTCTTGACACTTGATGTGCGTTGGCTGTGTCTGCCTGCTCCAGTGAAGAGAGAAACGGGAAATCATCTTGGTAGAGGCAACAAAGCAAAAGCGAGGCAGGATTGACATCTGCTCAACAGAGACGGATTCCCTGCGCTGACACAGTTCACAGTTACACGAGAAGCAATCTGAGCGGTCCGTCGACCGGAGACGTGTTTCCCAAGAGGTCGTTTAGCGAGTGAACAGCAGTGTGCGCGACTTTCAGGAGTGTGCCTGGAAAGTGCCAGAATCACCAGGAGCATCTGTGCAAAAGCTGCTGCCTCTGTGACCGCATTGAGGCACGTTCGCGTGTCTGCGAGTATATAGACGGCTCTTTCGCGTTCACTCCGAGGGAAACGGTCCGCTATTGCTTCTGTGCGCACAGACGCGATTCCCTTGTCTCTTGCGAACACAGGGAACTCTGTGCATCCAAATCTACAGGCTAAGGACGCGTCTGCATATGTTTTGGTGAACAATCGAGTGTGCGTGTTCTGACAGCTGCCTCTATGCAGACGTCTCCACAGAGCCACTTCTGAATGCCCCGCAGCCCAGGACTGAATGGATACACTAACAAGTGCACCGGTGTGAGCAACCACATATGCAGAAGGACGTCTTTCATCTCACAGAAGCGCGAACGTCTTGGCGTTCAAGCACATGGCAGAAACAAGGTGTGAACAGATGAGCTGCTGCTATTTTCTCCGTTCGGCATGCTTCGTTGTAGCTCTCTTGCCGGTCGCCGGCTTAGCGGCTTGCTTTGCGCGACTAGCTCTGGGGAGAGAAGGAGATAGCGCCGGAAACCTCGCCTTTTGCCTTCTTCGGCGCTGGAACCTGGTTGCTGCGCCTTCTCTTTGTCCATGTGCACACACACGATTCCTCAGCGAAAACCATGCAGAAACCTTTCCACGAGCACCCAGGGATGTGCACCCAGCACCACGTGCACGCACACGCAGCTAGAGAAAAGCACCTACCTTTTCACACACTGATGCCTAAGCAAACGCGTGGCCACACACACGCACACATCCGCAAGCGCGCCTACTCCCATCTATTGAGGGAAAGACGGACGAGCTCTTTGGTTGCTCTTCACAGGCTTGTCCCTGATCTATAGCTGAGGGCAAACACTTGTGTGCTTGTGGGAGAGCCTGTGTCTTTCCTGGAAGCGTTTGGGAGTTTTGCTCAGACGCGTGTTTCCTCAAGTTCAAGAATCAAGATCTAGGATACCTGCAGACAGGTGCCTGTTTGTGTGGAGACAGTCTGTTTGAAACTGTGTTCCTCAGCGCCCGCTCTTTCTCCCCGTCGCTCCACACGCCTGGGAGTCCCTTTCTTTCTCTCCACAAGCACGTGTGTTGACTTCGTCGCACATGTGCATCTGCACAAGCGTTGAGCTCAGCAGAGCGTGTCTCTTGACACTTGATGTGCGTTGGCTGTGTCTGCCTGCTCCAGTGAAGAGAGAAACGGGAAATCATCTTGGTAGAGGCAACAAAGCAAAAGCGAGGCAGGATTGACATCTGCTCAACAGAGACGGATTCCCTGCGCTGACACAGTTCACAGTTACACGAGAAGCAATCTGAGCGGTCCGTCGACCGGAGACGTGTTTCCCAAGAGGTCGTTTAGCGAGTGAACAGCAGTGTGCGCGACTTTCAGGAGTGTGCCTGGAAAGTGCCAGAATCACCAGGAGCATCTGTGCAAAAGCTGCTGCCTCTGTGACCGCATTGAGGCACGTTCGCGTGTCTGCGAGTATATAGACGGCTCTTTCGCGTTCACTCCGAGGGAAACGGTCCGCTATTGCTTCTGTGCGCACAGACGCGATTCCCTTGTCTCTTGCGAACACAGGGAACTCTGTGCATCCAAATCTACAGGCTAAGGACGCGTCTGCATATGTTTTGGTGAACAATCGAGTGTGCGTGTTCTGACAGCTGCCTCTATGCAGACGTCTCCACAGAGCCACTTCTGAATGCCCCGCAGCCCAGGACTGAATGGATACACTAACAAGTGCACCGGTGTGAGCAACCACATATGCAGAAGGACGTCTTTCATCTCACAGAAGCGCGAACGTCTTGGCGTTCAAGCACATGGCAGAAACAAGGTGTGAACAGATGAGCTGCTGCTATTTTCTCCGTTCGGCATGCTTCGTTGTAGCTCTCTTGCCGGTCGCCGGCTTAGCGGCTTGCTTTGCGCGACTAGCTCTGGGGAGAGAAGGAGATAGCGCCGGAAACCTCGCCTTTTGCCTTCTTCGGCGCTGGAACCTGGTTGCTGCGCCTTCTCTTTGTCCATGTGCACACACACGATTCCTCAGCGAAAACCATGCAGAAACCTTTCCACGAGCACCCAGGGATGTGCACCCAGCACCACGTGCACGCACACGCAGCTAGAGAAAAGCACCTACCTTTTCACACACTGATGCCTAAGCAAACGCGTGGCCACACACACGCACACATCCGCAAGCGCGCCTACTCCCATCTATTGAGGGAAAGACGGACGAGCTCTTTGGTTGCTCTTCACAGGCTTGTCCCTGATCTATAGCTGAGGGCAAACACTTGTGTGCTTGTGGGAGAGCCTGTGTCTTTCCTGGAAGCGTTTGGGAGTTTTGCTCAGACGCGTGTTTCCTCAAGTTCAAGAATCAAGATCTAGGATACCTGCAGACAGGTGCCTGTTTGTGTGGAGACAGTCTGTTTGAAACTGTGTTCCTCAGCGCCCGCTCTTTCTCCCCGTCGCTCCACACGCCTGGGAGTCCCTTTCTTTCTCTCCACAAGCACGTGTGTTGACTTCGTCGCACATGTGCATCTGCACAAGCGTTGAGCTCAGCAGAGCGTGTCTCTTGACACTTGATGTGCGTTGGCTGTGTCTGCCTGCTCCAGTGAAGAGAGAAACGGGAAATCATCTTGGTAGAGGCAACAAAGCAAAAGCGAGGCAGGATTGACATCTGCTCAACAGAGACGGATTCCCTGCGCTGACACAGTTCACAGTTACACGAGAAGCAATCTGAGCGGTCCGTCGACCGGAGACGTGTTTCCCAAGAGGTCGTTTAGCGAGTGAACAGCAGTGTGCGCGACTTTCAGGAGTGTGCCTGGAAAGTGCCAGAATCACCAGGAGCATCTGTGCAAAAGCTGCTGCCTCTGTGACCGCATTGAGGCACGTTCGCGTGTCTGCGAGTATATAGACGGCTCTTTCGCGTTCACTCCGAGGGAAACGGTCCGCTATTGCTTCTGTGCGCACAGACGCGATTCCCTTGTCTCTTGCGAACACAGGGAACTCTGTGCATCCAAATCTACAGGCTAAGGACGCGTCTGCATATGTTTTGGTGAACAATCGAGTGTGCGTGTTCTGACAGCTGCCTCTATGCAGACGTCTCCACAGAGCCACTTCTGAATGCCCCGCAGCCCAGGACTGAATGGATACACTAACAAGTGCACCGGTGTGAGCAACCACATATGCAGAAGGACGTCTTTCATCTCACAGAAGCGCGAACGTCTTGGCGTTCAAGCACATGGCAGAAACAAGGTGTGAACAGATGAGCTGCTGCTATTTTCTCCGTTCGGCATGCTTCGTTGTAGCTCTCTTGCCGGTCGCCGGCTTAGCGGCTTGCTTTGCGCGACTAGCTCTGGGGAGAGAAGGAGATAGCGCCGGAAACCTCGCCTTTTGCCTTCTTCGGCGCTGGAACCTGGTTGCTGCGCCTTCTCTTTGTCCATGTGCACACACACGATTCCTCAGCGAAAACCATGCAGAAACCTTTCCACGAGCACCCAGGGATGTGCACCCAGCACCACGTGCACGCACACGCAGCTAGAGAAAAGCACCTACCTTTTCACACACTGATGCCTAAGCAAACGCGTGGCCACACACACGCACACATCCGCAAGCGCGCCTACTCCCATCTATTGAGGGAAAGACGGACGAGCTCTTTGGTTGCTCTTCACAGGCTTGTCCCTGATCTATAGCTGAGGGCAAACACTTGTGTGCTTGTGGGAGAGCCTGTGTCTTTCCTGGAAGCGTTTGGGAGTTTTGCTCAGACGCGTGTTTCCTCAAGTTCAAGAATCAAGATCTAGGATACCTGCAGACAGGTGCCTGTTTGTGTGGAGACAGTCTGTTTGAAACGGTGTTCCTCAGCGCCCGCTCTTTCTCCCCGTCGCTCCACACGCCTGGGAGTCCCTTTCTTTCTCTCCACAAGCACGTGTGTTGACTTCGTCGCACATGTGCATCTGCACAAGCGTTGAGCTCAGCAGAGCGTGTCTCTTGACACTTGATGTGCGTTGGCTGTGTCTGCCTGCTCCAGTGAAGAGAGAAACGGGAAATCATCTTGGTAGAGGCAACAAAGCAAAAGCGAGGCAGGATTGACATCTGCTCAACAGAGACGGATTCCCTGCGCTGACACAGTTCACAGTTACACGAGAAGCAATCTGAGCGGTCCGTCGACCGGAGACGTGTTTCCCAAGAGGTCGTTTAGCGAGTGAACAGCAGTGTGCGCGACTTTCAGGAGTGTGCCTGGAAAGTGCCAGAATCACCAGGAGCATCTGTGCAAAAGCTGCTGCCTCTGTGACCGCATTGAGGCACGTTCGCGTGTCTGCGAGTATATAGACGGCTCTTTAGCGTTCACTCCGAGGGAAACGGTCCGCTATTGCTTCTGTGCGCACAGACGCGATTCCCTTGTCTCTTGCGAACACAGGGAACTCTGTGCATCCAAATCTACAGGCTAAGGACGCGTCTGCATATGTTTTGGTGAACAATCGAGTGTGCGTGTTCTGACAGCTGCCTCTATGCAGACGTCTCCACAGAGCCACTTCTGAATGCCCCGCAGCCCAGGACTGAATGGATACACTAACAAGTGCACCGGTGTGAGCAACCACATATGCAGAAGGACGTCTTTCATCTCACAGAAGCGCGAACGTCTTGGCGTTCAAGCACATGGCAGAAACAAGGTGTGAACAGATGAGCTGCTGCTATTTTCTCCGTTCGGCATGCTTCGTTGTAGCTCTCTTGCCGGTCGCCGGCTTAGCGGCTTGCTTTGCGCGACTAGCTCTGGGGAGAGAAGGAGATAGCGCCGGAAACCTCGCCTTTTGCCTTCTTCGGCGCTGGAACCTGGTTGCTGCGCCTTCTCTTTGTCCATGTGCACACACACGATTCCTCAGCGAAAACCATGCAGAAACCTTTCCACGAGCACCCAGGGATGTGCACCCAGCACCACGTGCACGCACACGCAGCTAGAGAAAAGCACCTACCTTTTCACACACTGATGCCTAAGCAAACGCGTGGCCACACACACGCACACATCCGCAAGCGCGCCTACTCCCATCTATTGAGGGAAAGACGGACGAGCTCTTTGGTTGCTCTTCACAGGCTTGTCCCTGATCTATAGCTGAGGGCAAACACTTGTGTGCTTGTGGGAGAGCCTGTGTCTTTCCTGGAAGCGTTTGGGAGTTTTGCTCAGACGCGTGTTTCCTCAAGTTCAAGAATCAAGATCTAGGATACCTGCAGACAGGTGCCTGTTTGTGTGGAGACAGTCTGTTTGAAACGGTGTTCCTCAGCGCCCGCTCTTTCTCCCCGTCGCTCCACACGCCTGGGAGTCCCTTTCTTTCTCTCCACAAGCACGTGTGTTGACTTCGTCGCACATGTGCATCTGCACAAGCGTTGAGCTCAGCAGAGCGTGTCTCTTGACACTTGATGTGCGTTGGCTGTGTCTGCCTGCTCCAGTGAAGAGAGAAACGGGAAATCATCTTGGTAGAGGCAACAAAGCAAAAGCGAGGCAGGATTGACATCTGCTCAACAGAGACGGATTCCCTGCGCTGACACAGTTCACAGTTACACGAGAAGCAATCTGAGCGGTCCGTCGACCGGAGACGTGTTTCCCAAGAGGTCGTTTAGCGAGTGAACAGCAGTGTGCGCGACTTTCAGGAGTGTGCCTGGAAAGTGCCAGAATCACCAGGAGCATCTGTGCAAAAGCTGCTGCCTCTGTGACCGCATTGAGGCACGTTCGCGTGTCTGCGAGTATATAGACGGCTCTTTCGCGTTCACTCCGAGGGAAACGGTCCGCTATTGCTTCTGTGCGCACAGACGCGATTCCCTTGTCTCTTGCGAACACAGGGAACTCTGTGCATCCAAATCTACAGGCTAAGGACGCGTCTGCATATGTTTTGGTGAACAATCGAGTGTGCGTGTTCTGACAGCTGCCTCTATGCAGACGTCTCCACAGAGCCACTTCTGAATGCCCCGCAGCCCAGGACTGAATGGATACACTAACAAGTGCACCGGTGTGAGCAACCACATATGCAGAAGGACGTCTTTCATCTCACAGAAGCGCGAACGTCTTGGCGTTCAAGCACATGGCAGAAACAAGGTGTGAACAGATGAGCTGCTGCTATTTTCTCCGTTCGGCATGCTTCGTTGTAGCTCTCTTGCCGGTCGCCGGCTTAGCGGCTTGCTTTGCGCGACTAGCTCTGGGGAGAGAAGGAGATAGCGCCGGAAACCTCGCCTTTTGCCTTCTTCGGCGCTGGAACCTGGTTGCTGCGCCTTCTCTTTGTCCATGTGCACACACACGATTCCTCAGCGAAAACCATGCAGAAACCTTTCCACGAGCACCCAGGGATGTGCACCCAGCACCACGTGCACGCACACGCAGCTAGAGAAAAGCACCTACCTTTTCACACACTGATGCCTAAGCAAACGCGTGGCCACACACACGCACACATCCGCAAGCGCGCCTACTCCCATCTATTGAGGGAAAGACGGACGAGCTCTTTGGTTGCTCTTCACAGGCTTGTCCCTGATCTATAGCTGAGGGCAAACACTTGTGTGCTTGTGGGAGAGCCTGTGTCTTTCCTGGAAGCGTTTGGGAGTTTTGCTCAGACGCGTGTTTCCTCAAGTTCAAGAATCAAGATCTAGGATACCTGCAGACAGGTGCCTGTTTGTGTGGAGACAGTCTGTTTGAAACTGTGTTCCTCAGCGCCCGCTCTTTCTCCCCGTCGCTCCACACGCCTGGGAGTCCCTTTCTTTCTCTCCACAAGCACGTGTGTTGACTTCGTCGCACATGTGCATCTGCACAAGCGTTGAGCTCAGCAGAGCGTGTCTCTTGACACTTGATGTGCGTTGGCTGTGTCTGCCTGCTCCAGTGAAGAGAGAAACGGGAAATCATCTTGGTAGAGGCAACAAAGCAAAAGCGAGGCAGGATTGACATCTGCTCAACAGAGACGGATTCCCTGCGCTGACACAGTTCACAGTTACACGAGAAGCAATCTGAGCGGTCCGTCGACCGGAGACGTGTTTCCCAAGAGGTCGTTTAGCGAGTGAACAGCAGTGTGCGCGACTTTCAGGAGTGTGCCTGGAAAGTGCCAGAATCACCAGGAGCATCTGTGCAAAAGCTGCTGCCTCTGTGACCGCATTGAGGCACGTTCGCGTGTCTGCGAGTATATAGACGGCTCTTTCGCGTTCACTCCGAGGGAAACGGTCCGCTATTGCTTCTGTGCGCACAGACGCGATTCCCTTGTCTCTTGCGAACACAGGGAACTCTGTGCATCCAAATCTACAGGCTAAGGACGCGTCTGCATATGTTTTGGTGAACAATCGAGTGTGCGTGTTCTGACAGCTGCCTCTATGCAGACGTCTCCACAGAGCCACTTCTGAATGCCCCGCAGCCCAGGACTGAATGGATACACTAACAAGTGCACCGGTGTGAGCAACCACATATGCAGAAGGACGTCTTTCATCTCACAGAAGCGCGAACGTCTTGGCGTTCAAGCACATGGCAGAAACAAGGTGTGAACAGATGAGCTGCTGCTATTTTCTCCGTTCGGCATGCTTCGTTGTAGCTCTCTTGCCGGTCGCCGGCTTAGCGGCTTGCTTTGCGCGACTAGCTCTGGGGAGAGAAGGAGATAGCGCCGGAAACCTCGCCTTTTGCCTTCTTCGGCGCTGGAACCTGGTTGCTGCGCCTTCTCTTTGTCCATGTGCACACACACGATTCCTCAGCGAAAACCATGCAGAAACCTTTCCACGAGCACCCAGGGATGTGCACCCAGCACCACGTGCACGCACACGCAGCTAGAGAAAAGCACCTACCTTTTCACACACTGATGCCTAAGCAAACGCGTGGCCACACACACGCACACATCCGCAAGCGCGCCTACTCCCATCTATTGAGGGAAAGACGGACGAGCTCTTTGGTTGCTCTTCACAGGCTTGTCCCTGATCTATAGCTGAGGGCAAACACTTGTGTGCTTGTGGGAGAGCCTGTGTCTTTCCTGGAAGCGTTTGGGAGTTTTGCTCAGACGCGTGTTTCCTCAAGTTCAAGAATCAAGATCTAGGATACCTGCAGACAGGTGCCTGTTTGTGTGGAGACAGTCTGTTTGAAACTGTGTTCCTCAGCGCCCGCTCTTTCTCCCCGTCGCTCCACACGCCTGGGAGTCCCTTTCTTTCTCTCCACAAGCACGTGTGTTGACTTCGTCGCACATGTGCATCTGCACAAGCGTTGAGCTCAGCAGAGCGTGTCTCTTGACACTTGATGTGCGTTGGCTGTGTCTGCCTGCTCCAGTGAAGAGAGAAACGGGAAATCATCTTGGTAGAGGCAACAAAGCAAAAGCGAGGCAGGATTGACATCTGCTCAACAGAGACGGATTCCCTGCGCTGACACAGTTCACAGTTACACGAGAAGCAATCTGAGCGGTCCGTCGACCGGAGACGTGTTTCCCAAGAGGTCGTTTAGCGAGTGAACAGCAGTGTGCGCGACTTTCAGGAGTGTGCCTGGAAAGTGCCAGAATCACCAGGAGCATCTGTGCAAAAGCTGCTGCCTCTGTGACCGCATTGAGGCACGTTCGCGTGTCTGCGAGTATATAGACGGCTCTTTCGCGTTCACTCCGAGGGAAACGGTCCGCTATTGCTTCTGTGCGCACAGACGCGATTCCCTTGTCTCTTGCGAACACAGGGAACTCTGTGCATCCAAATCTACAGGCTAAGGACGCGTCTGCATATGTTTTGGTGAACAATCGAGTGTGCGTGTTCTGACAGCTGCCTCTATGCAGACGTCTCCACAGAGCCACTTCTGAATGCCCCGCAGCCCAGGACTGAATGGATACACTAACAAGTGCACCGGTGTGAGCAACCACATATGCAGAAGGACGTCTTTCATCTCACAGAAGCGCGAACGTCTTGGCGTTCAAGCACATGGCAGAAACAAGGTGTGAACAGATGAGCTGCTGCTATTTTCTCCGTTCGGCATGCTTCGTTGTAGCTCTCTTGCCGGTCGCCGGCTTAGCGGCTTGCTTTGCGCGACTAGCTCTGGGGAGAGAAGGAGATAGCGCCGGAAACCTCGCCTTTTGCCTTCTTCGGCGCTGGAACCTGGTTGCTGCGCCTTCTCTTTGTCCATGTGCACACACACGATTCCTCAGCGAAAACCATGCAGAAACCTTTCCACGAGCACCCAGGGATGTGCACCCAGCACCACGTGCACGCACACGCAGCTAGAGAAAAGCACCTACCTTTTCACACACTGATGCCTAAGCAAACGCGTGGCCACACACACGCACACATCCGCAAGCGCGCCTACTCCCATCTATTGAGGGAAAGACGGACGAGCTCTTTGGTTGCTCTTCACAGGCTTGTCCCTGATCTATAGCTGAGGGCAAACACTTGTGTGCTTGTGGGAGAGCCTGTGTCTTTCCTGGAAGCGTTTGGGAGTTTTGCTCAGACGCGTGTTTCCTCAAGTTCAAGAATCAAGATCTAGGATACCTGCAGACAGGTGCCTGTTTGTGTGGAGACAGTCTGTTTGAAACGGTGTTCCTCAGCGCCCGCTCTTTCTCCCCGTCGCTCCACACGCCTGGGAGTCCCTTTCTTTCTCTCCACAAGCACGTGTGTTGACTTCGTCGCACATGTGCATCTGCACAAGCGTTGAGCTCAGCAGAGCGTGTCTCTTGACACTTGATGTGCGTTGGCTGTGTCTGCCTGCTCCAGTGAAGAGAGAAACGGGAAATCATCTTGGTAGAGGCAACAAAGCAAAAGCGAGGCAGGATTGACATCTGCTCAACAGAGACGGATTCCCTGCGCTGACACAGTTCACAGTTACACGAGAAGCAATCTGAGCGGTCCGTCGACCGGAGACGTGTTTCCCAAGAGGTCGTTTAGCGAGTGAACAGCAGTGTGCGCGACTTTCAGGAGTGTGCCTGGAAAGTGCCAGAATCACCAGGAGCATCTGTGCAAAAGCTGCTGCCTCTGTGACCGCATTGAGGCACGTTCGCGTGTCTGCGAGTATATAGACGGCTCTTTAGCGTTCACTCCGAGGGAAACGGTCCGCTATTGCTTCTGTGCGCACAGACGCGATTCCCTTGTCTCTTGCGAACACAGGGAACTCTGTGCATCCAAATCTACAGGCTAAGGACGCGTCTGCATATGTTTTGGTGAACAATCGAGTGTGCGTGTTCTGACAGCTGCCTCTATGCAGACGTCTCCACAGAGCCACTTCTGAATGCCCCGCAGCCCAGGACTGAATGGATACACTAACAAGTGCACCGGTGTGAGCAACCACATATGCAGAAGGACGTCTTTCATCTCACAGAAGCGCGAACGTCTTGGCGTTCAAGCACATGGCAGAAACAAGGTGTGAACAGATGAGCTGCTGCTATTTTCTCCGTTCGGCATGCTTCGTTGTAGCTCTCTTGCCGGTCGCCGGCTTAGCGGCTTGCTTTGCGCGACTAGCTCTGGGGAGAGAAGGAGATAGCGCCGGAAACCTCGCCTTTTGCCTTCTTCGGCGCTGGAACCTGGTTGCTGCGCCTTCTCTTTGTCCATGTGCACACACACGATTCCTCAGCGAAAACCATGCAGAAACCTTTCCACGAGCACCCAGGGATGTGCACCCAGCACCACGTGCACGCACACGCAGCTAGAGAAAAGCACCTACCTTTTCACACACTGATGCCTAAGCAAACGCGTGGCCACACACACGCACACATCCGCAAGCGCGCCTACTCCCATCTATTGAGGGAAAGACGGACGAGCTCTTTGGTTGCTCTTCACAGGCTTGTCCCTGATCTATAGCTGAGGGCAAACACTTGTGTGCTTGTGGGAGAGCCTGTGTCTTTCCTGGAAGCGTTTGGGAGTTTTGCTCAGACGCGTGTTTCCTCAAGTTCAAGAATCAAGATCTAGGATACCTGCAGACAGGTGCCTGTTTGTGTGGAGACAGTCTGTTTGAAACGGTGTTCCTCAGCGCCCGCTCTTTCTCCCCGTCGCTCCACACGCCTGGGAGTCCCTTTCTTTCTCTCCACAAGCACGTGTGTTGACTTCGTCGCACATGTGCATCTGCACAAGCGTTGAGCTCAGCAGAGCGTGTCTCTTGACACTTGATGTGCGTTGGCTGTGTCTGCCTGCTCCAGTGAAGAGAGAAACGGGAAATCATCTTGGTAGAGGCAACAAAGCAAAAGCGAGGCAGGATTGACATCTGCTCAACAGAGACGGATTCCCTGCGCTGACACAGTTCACAGTTACACGAGAAGCAATCTGAGCGGTCCGTCGACCGGAGACGTGTTTCCCAAGAGGTCGTTTAGCGAGTGAACAGCAGTGTGCGCGACTTTCAGGAGTGTGCCTGGAAAGTGCCAGAATCACCAGGAGCATCTGTGCAAAAGCTGCTGCCTCTGTGACCGCATTGAGGCACGTTCGCGTGTCTGCGAGTATATAGACGGCTCTTTCGCGTTCACTCCGAGGGAAACGGTCCGCTATTGCTTCTGTGCGCACAGACGCGATTCCCTTGTCTCTTGCGAACACAGGGAACTCTGTGCATCCAAATCTACAGGCTAAGGACGCGTCTGCATATGTTTTGGTGAACAATCGAGTGTGCGTGTTCTGACAGCTGCCTCTATGCAGACGTCTCCACAGAGCCACTTCTGAATGCCCCGCAGCCCAGGACTGAATGGATACACTAACAAGTGCACCGGTGTGAGCAACCACATATGCAGAAGGACGTCTTTCATCTCACAGAAGCGCGAACGTCTTGGCGTTCAAGCACATGGCAGAAACAAGGTGTGAACAGATGAGCTGCTGCTATTTTCTCCGTTCGGCATGCTTCGTTGTAGCTCTCTTGCCGGTCGCCGGCTTAGCGGCTTGCTTTGCGCGACTAGCTCTGGGGAGAGAAGGAGATAGCGCCGGAAACCTCGCCTTTTGCCTTCTTCGGCGCTGGAACCTGGTTGCTGCGCCTTCTCTTTGTCCATGTGCACACACACGATTCCTCAGCGAAAACCATGCAGAAACCTTTCCACGAGCACCCAGGGATGTGCACCCAGCACCACGTGCACGCACACGCAGCTAGAGAAAAGCACCTACCTTTTCACACACTGATGCCTAAGCAAACGCGTGGCCACACACACGCACACATCCGCAAGCGCGCCTACTCCCATCTATTGAGGGAAAGACGGACGAGCTCTTTGGTTGCTCTTCACAGGCTTGTCCCTGATCTATAGCTGAGGGCAAACACTTGTGTGCTTGTGGGAGAGCCTGTGTCTTTCCTGGAAGCGTTTGGGAGTTTTGCTCAGACGCGTGTTTCCTCAAGTTCAAGAATCAAGATCTAGGATACCTGCAGACAGGTGCCTGTTTGTGTGGAGACAGTCTGTTTGAAACTGTGTTCCTCAGCGCCCGCTCTTTCTCCCCGTCGCTCCACACGCCTGGGAGTCCCTTTCTTTCTCTCCACAAGCACGTGTGTTGACTTCGTCGCACATGTGCATCTGCACAAGCGTTGAGCTCAGCAGAGCGTGTCTCTTGACACTTGATGTGCGTTGGCTGTGTCTGCCTGCTCCAGTGAAGAGAGAAACGGGAAATCATCTTGGTAGAGGCAACAAAGCAAAAGCGAGGCAGGATTGACATCTGCTCAACAGAGACGGATTCCCTGCGCTGACACAGTTCACAGTTACACGAGAAGCAATCTGAGCGGTCCGTCGACCGGAGACGTGTTTCCCAAGAGGTCGTTTAGCGAGTGAACAGCAGTGTGCGCGACTTTCAGGAGTGTGCCTGGAAAGTGCCAGAATCACCAGGAGCATCTGTGCAAAAGCTGCTGCCTCTGTGACCGCATTGAGGCACGTTCGCGTGTCTGCGAGTATATAGACGGCTCTTTCGCGTTCACTCCGAGGGAAACGGTCCGCTATTGCTTCTGTGCGCACAGACGCGATTCCCTTGTCTCTTGCGAACACAGGGAACTCTGTGCATCCAAATCTACAGGCTAAGGACGCGTCTGCATATGTTTTGGTGAACAATCGAGTGTGCGTGTTCTGACAGCTGCCTCTATGCAGACGTCTCCACAGAGCCACTTCTGAATGCCCCGCAGCCCAGGACTGAATGGATACACTAACAAGTGCACCGGTGTGAGCAACCACATATGCAGAAGGACGTCTTTCATCTCACAGAAGCGCGAACGTCTTGGCGTTCAAGCACATGGCAGAAACAAGGTGTGAACAGATGAGCTGCTGCTATTTTCTCCGTTCGGCATGCTTCGTTGTAGCTCTCTTGCCGGTCGCCGGCTTAGCGGCTTGCTTTGCGCGACTAGCTCTGGGGAGAGAAGGAGATAGCGCCGGAAACCTCGCCTTTTGCCTTCTTCGGCGCTGGAACCTGGTTGCTGCGCCTTCTCTTTGTCCATGTGCACACACACGATTCCTCAGCGAAAACCATGCAGAAACCTTTCCACGAGCACCCAGGGATGTGCACCCAGCACCACGTGCACGCACACGCAGCTAGAGAAAAGCACCTACCTTTTCACACACTGATGCCTAAGCAAACGCGTGGCCACACACACGCACACATCCGCAAGCGCGCCTACTCCCATCTATTGAGGGAAAGACGGACGAGCTCTTTGGTTGCTCTTCACAGGCTTGTCCCTGATCTATAGCTGAGGGCAAACACTTGTGTGCTTGTGGGAGAGCCTGTGTCTTTCCTGGAAGCGTTTGGGAGTTTTGCTCAGACGCGTGTTTCCTCAAGTTCAAGAATCAAGATCTAGGATACCTGCAGACAGGTGCCTGTTTGTGTGGAGACAGTCTGTTTGAAACTGTGTTCCTCAGCGCCCGCTCTTTCTCCCCGTCGCTCCACACGCCTGGGAGTCCCTTTCTTTCTCTCCACAAGCACGTGTGTTGACTTCGTCGCACATGTGCATCTGCACAAGCGTTGAGCTCAGCAGAGCGTGTCTCTTGACACTTGATGTGCGTTGGCTGTGTCTGCCTGCTCCAGTGAAGAGAGAAACGGGAAATCATCTTGGTAGAGGCAACAAAGCAAAAGCGAGGCAGGATTGACATCTGCTCAACAGAGACGGATTCCCTGCGCTGACACAGTTCACAGTTACACGAGAAGCAATCTGAGCGGTCCGTCGACCGGAGACGTGTTTCCCAAGAGGTCGTTTAGCGAGTGAACAGCAGTGTGCGCGACTTTCAGGAGTGTGCCTGGAAAGTGCCAGAATCACCAGGAGCATCTGTGCAAAAGCTGCTGCCTCTGTGACCGCATTGAGGCACGTTCGCGTGTCTGCGAGTATATAGACGGCTCTTTCGCGTTCACTCCGAGGGAAACGGTCCGCTATTGCTTCTGTGCGCACAGACGCGATTCCCTTGTCTCTTGCGAACACAGGGAACTCTGTGCATCCAAATCTACAGGCTAAGGACGCGTCTGCATATGTTTTGGTGAACAATCGAGTGTGCGTGTTCTGACAGCTGCCTCTATGCAGACGTCTCCACAGAGCCACTTCTGAATGCCCCGCAGCCCAGGACTGAATGGATACACTAACAAGTGCACCGGTGTGAGCAACCACATATGCAGAAGGACGTCTTTCATCTCACAGAAGCGCGAACGTCTTGGCGTTCAAGCACATGGCAGAAACAAGGTGTGAACAGATGAGCTGCTGCTATTTTCTCCGTTCGGCATGCTTCGTTGTAGCTCTCTTGCCGGTCGCCGGCTTAGCGGCTTGCTTTGCGCGACTAGCTCTGGGGAGAGAAGGAGATAGCGCCGGAAACCTCGCCTTTTGCCTTCTTCGGCGCTGGAACCTGGTTGCTGCGCCTTCTCTTTGTCCATGTGCACACACACGATTCCTCAGCGAAAACCATGCAGAAACCTTTCCACGAGCACCCAGGGATGTGCACCCAGCACCACGTGCACGCACACGCAGCTAGAGAAAAGCACCTACCTTTTCACACACTGATGCCTAAGCAAACGCGTGGCCACACACACGCACACATCCGCAAGCGCGCCTACTCCCATCTATTGAGGGAAAGACGGACGAGCTCTTTGGTTGCTCTTCACAGGCTTGTCCCTGATCTATAGCTGAGGGCAAACACTTGTGTGCTTGTGGGAGAGCCTGTGTCTTTCCTGGAAGCGTTTGGGAGTTTTGCTCAGACGCGTGTTTCCTCAAGTTCAAGAATCAAGATCTAGGATACCTGCAGACAGGTGCCTGTTTGTGTGGAGACAGTCTGTTTGAAACGGTGTTCCTCAGCGCCCGCTCTTTCTCCCCGTCGCTCCACACGCCTGGGAGTCCCTTTCTTTCTCTCCACAAGCACGTGTGTTGACTTCGTCGCACATGTGCATCTGCACAAGCGTTGAGCTCAGCAGAGCGTGTCTCTTGACACTTGATGTGCGTTGGCTGTGTCTGCCTGCTCCAGTGAAGAGAGAAACGGGAAATCATCTTGGTAGAGGCAACAAAGCAAAAGCGAGGCAGGATTGACATCTGCTCAACAGAGACGGATTCCCTGCGCTGACACAGTTCACAGTTACACGAGAAGCAATCTGAGCGGTCCGTCGACCGGAGACGTGTTTCCCAAGAGGTCGTTTAGCGAGTGAACAGCAGTGTGCGCGACTTTCAGGAGTGTGCCTGGAAAGTGCCAGAATCACCAGGAGCATCTGTGCAAAAGCTGCTGCCTCTGTGACCGCATTGAGGCACGTTCGCGTGTCTGCGAGTATATAGACGGCTCTTTCGCGTTCACTCCGAGGGAAACGGTCCGCTATTGCTTCTGTGCGCACAGACGCGATTCCCTTGTCTCTTGCGAACACAGGGAACTCTGTGCATCCAAATCTACAGGCTAAGGACGCGTCTGCATATGTTTTGGTGAACAATCGAGTGTGCGTGTTCTGACAGCTGCCTCTATGCAGACGTCTCCACAGAGCCACTTCTGAATGCCCCGCAGCCCAGGACTGAATGGATACACTAACAAGTGCACCGGTGTGAGCAACCACATATGCAGAAGGACGTCTTTCATCTCACAGAAGCGCGAACGTCTTGGCGTTCAAGCACATGGCAGAAACAAGGTGTGAACAGATGAGCTGCTGCTATTTTCTCCGTTCGGCATGCTTCGTTGTAGCTCTCTTGCCGGTCGCCGGCTTAGCGGCTTGCTTTGCGCGACTAGCTCTGGGGAGAGAAGGAGATAGCGCCGGAAACCTCGCCTTTTGCCTTCTTCGGCGCTGGAACCTGGTTGCTGCGCCTTCTCTTTGTCCATGTGCACACACACGATTCCTCAGCGAAAACCATGCAGAAACCTTTCCACGAGCACCCAGGGATGTGCACCCAGCACCACGTGCACGCACACGCAGCTAGAGAAAAGCACCTACCTTTTCACACACTGATGCCTAAGCAAACGCGTGGCCACACACACGCACACATCCGCAAGCGCGCCTACTCCCATCTATTGAGGGAAAGACGGACGAGCTCTTTGGTTGCTCTTCACAGGCTTGTCCCTGATCTATAGCTGAGGGCAAACACTTGTGTGCTTGTGGGAGAGCCTGTGTCTTTCCTGGAAGCGTTTGGGAGTTTTGCTCAGACGCGTGTTTCCTCAAGTTCAAGAATCAAGATCTAGGATACCTGCAGACAGGTGCCTGTTTGTGTGGAGACAGTCTGTTTGAAACTGTGTTCCTCAGCGCCCGCTCTTTCTCCCCGTCGCTCCACACGCCTGGGAGTCCCTTTCTTTCTCTCCACAAGCACGTGTGTTGACTTCGTCGCACATGTGCATCTGCACAAGCGTTGAGCTCAGCAGAGCGTGTCTCTTGACACTTGATGTGCGTTGGCTGTGTCTGCCTGCTCCAGTGAAGAGAGAAACGGGAAATCATCTTGGTAGAGGCAACAAAGCAAAAGCGAGGCAGGATTGACATCTGCTCAACAGAGACGGATTCCCTGCGCTGACACAGTTCACAGTTACACGAGAAGCAATCTGAGCGGTCCGTCGACCGGAGACGTGTTTCCCAAGAGGTCGTTTAGCGAGTGAACAGCAGTGTGCGCGACTTTCAGGAGTGTGCCTGGAAAGTGCCAGAATCACCAGGAGCATCTGTGCAAAAGCTGCTGCCTCTGTGACCGCATTGAGGCACGTTCGCGTGTCTGCGAGTATATAGACGGCTCTTTCGCGTTCACTCCGAGGGAAACGGTCCGCTATTGCTTCTGTGCGCACAGACGCGATTCCCTTGTCTCTTGCGAACACAGGGAACTCTGTGCATCCAAATCTACAGGCTAAGGACGCGTCTGCATATGTTTTGGTGAACAATCGAGTGTGCGTGTTCTGACAGCTGCCTCTATGCAGACGTCTCCACAGAGCCACTTCTGAATGCCCCGCAGCCCAGGACTGAATGGATACACTAACAAGTGCACCGGTGTGAGCAACCACATATGCAGAAGGACGTCTTTCATCTCACAGAAGCGCGAACGTCTTGGCGTTCAAGCACATGGCAGAAACAAGGTGTGAACAGATGAGCTGCTGCTATTTTCTCCGTTCGGCATGCTTCGTTGTAGCTCTCTTGCCGGTCGCCGGCTTAGCGGCTTGCTTTGCGCGACTAGCTCTGGGGAGAGAAGGAGATAGCGCCGGAAACCTCGCCTTTTGCCTTCTTCGGCGCTGGAACCTGGTTGCTGCGCCTTCTCTTTGTCCATGTGCACACACACGATTCCTCAGCGAAAACCATGCAGAAACCTTTCCACGAGCACCCAGGGATGTGCACCCAGCACCACGTGCACGCACACGCAGCTAGAGAAAAGCACCTACCTTTTCACACACTGATGCCTAAGCAAACGCGTGGCCACACACACGCACACATCCGCAAGCGCGCCTACTCCCATCTATTGAGGGAAAGACGGACGAGCTCTTTGGTTGCTCTTCACAGGCTTGTCCCTGATCTATAGCTGAGGGCAAACACTTGTGTGCTTGTGGGAGAGCCTGTGTCTTTCCTGGAAGCGTTTGGGAGTTTTGCTCAGACGCGTGTTTCCTCAAGTTCAAGAATCAAGATCTAGGATACCTGCAGACAGGTGCCTGTTTGTGTGGAGACAGTCTGTTTGAAACTGTGTTCCTCAGCGCCCGCTCTTTCTCCCCGTCGCTCCACACGCCTGGGAGTCCCTTTCTTTCTCTCCACAAGCACGTGTGTTGACTTCGTCGCACATGTGCATCTGCACAAGCGTTGAGCTCAGCAGAGCGTGTCTCTTGACACTTGATGTGCGTTGGCTGTGTCTGCCTGCTCCAGTGAAGAGAGAAACGGGAAATCATCTTGGTAGAGGCAACAAAGCAAAAGCGAGGCAGGATTGACATCTGCTCAACAGAGACGGATTCCCTGCGCTGACACAGTTCACAGTTACACGAGAAGCAATCTGAGCGGTCCGTCGACCGGAGACGTGTTTCCCAAGAGGTCGTTTAGCGAGTGAACAGCAGTGTGCGCGACTTTCAGGAGTGTGCCTGGAAAGTGCCAGAATCACCAGGAGCATCTGTGCAAAAGCTGCTGCCTCTGTGACCGCATTGAGGCACGTTCGCGTGTCTGCGAGTATATAGACGGCTCTTTCGCGTTCACTCCGAGGGAAACGGTCCGCTATTGCTTCTGTGCGCACAGACGCGATTCCCTTGTCTCTTGCGAACACAGGGAACTCTGTGCATCCAAATCTACAGGCTAAGGACGCGTCTGCATATGTTTTGGTGAACAATCGAGTGTGCGTGTTCTGACAGCTGCCTCTATGCAGACGTCTCCACAGAGCCACTTCTGAATGCCCCGCAGCCCAGGACTGAATGGATACACTAACAAGTGCACCGGTGTGAGCAACCACATATGCAGAAGGACGTCTTTCATCTCACAGAAGCGCGAACGTCTTGGCGTTCAAGCACATGGCAGAAACAAGGTGTGAACAGATGAGCTGCTGCTATTTTCTCCGTTCGGCATGCTTCGTTGTAGCTCTCTTGCCGGTCGCCGGCTTAGCGGCTTGCTTTGCGCGACCAGCTCTGGGGAGAGAAGGAGATAGCGCCGGAAACCTCGCCTTTTGCCTTCTTCGGCGCTGGAACCTGGTTGCTGCGCCTTCTCTTTGTCCATGTGCACACACACGATTCCTCAGCGAAAACCCTGCAGAAACCTTTCCACGAGCACCCAGGGATGTGCACCCAGCACCACGTGCACGCACACGCAGCTAGAGAAAAGCACCTACCTTTTCACACACTGATGCCTAAGCAAACGCGTGGCCACACACACGCACACATCCGCAAGCGCGCCTACTCCCATCTATTGAGGGAAAGACGGACGAGCAACGTCCTGACAGGCTTGAGGGGAAAAACGTCCGTTGACGGTTGGCGTACTGCACGCCCGCCTACGGGGCTGCAGGGGAATCCACATTTGGAAGGTACCTGAAGATGTGTGCCTGTTCTTGGAGCTCCGCTAGTAGGGTAGCAAAGACACTCGTAGGCAGTACTGAATGCTGCTCCGTGCTACTTCTCCTCCGCTGGCAAATGCTTCAGTGTCGCCCGAGGAAAGACGTTTAACAATCGATCTCCAAGAGGAACGAAACACATGATGCCATAAGGCGAAAGAATAGCAGGGCATCTCTTCACAGGCTTGTCCCTGATCTATAGCTGAGGGCAAACACTTGTGTGCTTGTGGGAGAGCCTGTGTCTTTCCTGGAAGCGTTTGGGAGTTTTGCTCAGACGCGTGTTTCCTCAAGTTCAAGAATCAAGATCTAGGATACCTGCAGACAGGTGCCTGTTTGTGTGGAGACAGTCTGTTTGAAACTGTGTTCCTCAGCGCCCGCTCTTTCTCCCCGTCGCTCCACACGCCTGGGAGTCCCTTTCTTTCTCTCCACAAGCACGTGTGTTGACTTCGTCGCACATGTGCATCTGCACAAGCGTTGAGCTCAGCAGAGCGTGTCTCTTGACACTTGATGTGCGTTGGCTGTGTCTGCCTGCTCCAGTGAAGAGAGAAACGGGAAATCATCTTGGTAGAGGCAACAAAGCAAAAGCGAGGCAGGATTGACATCTGCTCAACAGAGACGGATTCCCTGCGCTGACACAGTTCACAGTTACACGAGAAGCAATCTGAGCGGTCCGTCGACCGGAGACGTGTTTCCCAAGAGGTCGTTTAGCGAGTGAACAGCAGTGTGCGCGACTTTCAGGAGTGTGCCTGGAAAGTGCCAGAATCACCAGGAGCATCTGTGCAAAAGCTGCTGCCTCTGTGACCGCATTGAGGCACGTTCGCGTGTCTGCGAGTATATAGACGGCTCTTTCGCGTTCACTCCGAGGGAAACGGTCCGCTATTGCTTCTGTGCGCACAGACGCGATTCCCTTGTCTCTTGCGAACACAGGGAACTCTGTGCATCCAAATCTACAGGCTAAGGACGCGTCTGCATATGTTTTGGTGAACAATCGAGTGTGCGTGTTCTGACAGCTGCCTCTATGCAGACGTCTCCACAGAGCCACTTCTGAATGCCCCGCAGCCCAGGACTGAATGGATACACTAACAAGTGCACCGGTGTGAGCAACCACATATGCAGAAGGACGTCTTTCATCTCACAGAAGCGCGAACGTCTTGGCGTTCAAGCACATGGCAGAAACAAGGTGTGAACAGATGAGCTGCTGCTATTTTCTCCGTTCGGCATGCTTCGTTGTAGCTCTCTTGCCGGTCGCCGGCTTAGCGGCTTGCTTTGCGCGACTAGCTCTGGGGAGAGAAGGAGATAGCGCCGGAAACCTCGCCTTTTGCCTTCTTCGGCGCTGGAACCTGGTTGCTGCGCCTTCTCTTTGTCCATGTGCACACACACGATTCCTCAGCGAAAACCATGCAGAAACCTTTCCACGAGCACCCAGGGATGTGCACCCAGCACCACGTGCACGCACACGCAGCTAGAGAAAAGCACCTACCTTTTCACACACTGATGCCTAAGCAAACGCGTGGCCACACACACGCACACATCCGCAAGCGCGCCTACTCCCATCTATTGAGGGAAAGACGGACGAGCTCTTTGGTTGCTCTTCACAGGCTTGTCCCTGATCTATAGCTGAGGGCAAACACTTGTGTGCTTGTGGGAGAGCCTGTGTCTTTCCTGGAAGCGTTTGGGAGTTTTGCTCAGACGCGTGTTTCCTCAAGTTCAAGAATCAAGATCTAGGATACCTGCAGACAGGTGCCTGTTTGTGTGGAGACAGTCTGTTTGAAACTGTGTTCCTCAGCGCCCGCTCTTTCTCCCCGTCGCTCCACACGCCTGGGAGTCCCTTTCTTTCTCTCCACAAGCACGTGTGTTGACTTCGTCGCACATGTGCATCTGCACAAGCGTTGAGCTCAGCAGAGCGTGTCTCTTGACACTTGATGTGCGTTGGCTGTGTCTGCCTGCTCCAGTGAAGAGAGAAACGGGAAATCATCTTGGTAGAGGCAACAAAGCAAAAGCGAGGCAGGATTGACATCTGCTCAACAGAGACGGATTCCCTGCGCTGACACAGTTCACAGTTACACGAGAAGCAATCTGAGCGGTCCGTCGACCGGAGACGTGTTTCCCAAGAGGTCGTTTAGCGAGTGAACAGCAGTGTGCGCGACTTTCAGGAGTGTGCCTGGAAAGTGCCAGAATCACCAGGAGCATCTGTGCAAAAGCTGCTGCCTCTGTGACCGCATTGAGGCACGTTCGCGTGTCTGCGAGTATATAGACGGCTCTTTCGCGTTCACTCCGAGGGAAACGGTCCGCTATTGCTTCTGTGCGCACAGACGCGATTCCCTTGTCTCTTGCGAACACAGGGAACTCTGTGCATCCAAATCTACAGGCTAAGGACGCGTCTGCATATGTTTTGGTGAACAATCGAGTGTGCGTGTTCTGACAGCTGCCTCTATGCAGACGTCTCCACAGAGCCACTTCTGAATGCCCCGCAGCCCAGGACTGAATGGATACACTAACAAGTGCACCGGTGTGAGCAACCACATATGCAGAAGGACGTCTTTCATCTCACAGAAGCGCGAACGTCTTGGCGTTCAAGCACATGGCAGAAACAAGGTGTGAACAGATGAGCTGCTGCTATTTTCTCCGTTCGGCATGCTTCGTTGTAGCTCTCTTGCCGGTCGCCGGCTTAGCGGCTTGCTTTGCGCGACTAGCTCTGGGGAGAGAAGGAGATAGCGCCGGAAACCTCGCCTTTTGCCTTCTTCGGCGCTGGAACCTGGTTGCTGCGCCTTCTCTTTGTCCATGTGCACACACACGATTCCTCAGCGAAAACCATGCAGAAACCTTTCCACGAGCACCCAGGGATGTGCACCCAGCACCACGTGCACGCACACGCAGCTAGAGAAAAGCACCTACCTTTTCACACACTGATGCCTAAGCAAACGCGTGGCCACACACACGCACACATCCGCAAGCGCGCCTACTCCCATCTATTGAGGGAAAGACGGACGAGCTCTTTGGTTGCTCTTCACAGGCTTGTCCCTGATCTATAGCTGAGGGCAAACACTTGTGTGCTTGTGGGAGAGCCTGTGTCTTTCCTGGAAGCGTTTGGGAGTTTTGCTCAGACGCGTGTTTCCTCAAGTTCAAGAATCAAGATCTAGGATACCTGCAGACAGGTGCCTGTTTGTGTGGAGACAGTCTGTTTGAAACGGTGTTCCTCAGCGCCCGCTCTTTCTCCCCGTCGCTCCACACGCCTGGGAGTCCCTTTCTTTCTCTCCACAAGCACGTGTGTTGACTTCGTCGCACATGTGCATCTGCACAAGCGTTGAGCTCAGCAGAGCGTGTCTCTTGACACTTGATGTGCGTTGGCTGTGTCTGCCTGCTCCAGTGAAGAGAGAAACGGGAAATCATCTTGGTAGAGGCAACAAAGCAAAAGCGAGGCAGGATTGACATCTGCTCAACAGAGACGGATTCCCTGCGCTGACACAGTTCACAGTTACACGAGAAGCAATCTGAGCGGTCCGTCGACCGGAGACGTGTTTCCCAAGAGGTCGTTTAGCGAGTGAACAGCAGTGTGCGCGACTTTCAGGAGTGTGCCTGGAAAGTGCCAGAATCACCAGGAGCATCTGTGCAAAAGCTGCTGCCTCTGTGACCGCATTGAGGCACGTTCGCGTGTCTGCGAGTATATAGACGGCTCTTTCGCGTTCACTCCGAGGGAAACGGTCCGCTATTGCTTCTGTGCGCACAGACGCGATTCCCTTGTCTCTTGCGAACACAGGGAACTCTGTGCATCCAAATCTACAGGCTAAGGACGCGTCTGCATATGTTTTGGTGAACAATCGAGTGTGCGTGTTCTGACAGCTGCCTCTATGCAGACGTCTCCACAGAGCCACTTCTGAATGCCCCGCAGCCCAGGACTGAATGGATACACTAACAAGTGCACCGGTGTGAGCAACCACATATGCAGAAGGACGTCTTTCATCTCACAGAAGCGCGAACGTCTTGGCGTTCAAGCACATGGCAGAAACAAGGTGTGAACAGATGAGCTGCTGCTATTTTCTCCGTTCGGCATGCTTCGTTGTAGCTCTCTTGCCGGTCGCCGGCTTAGCGGCTTGCTTTGCGCGACTAGCTCTGGGGAGAGAAGGAGATAGCGCCGGAAACCTCGCCTTTTGCCTTCTTCGGCGCTGGAACCTGGTTGCTGCGCCTTCTCTTTGTCCATGTGCACACACACGATTCCTCAGCGAAAACCATGCAGAAACCTTTCCACGAGCACCCAGGGATGTGCACCCAGCACCACGTGCACGCACACGCAGCTAGAGAAAAGCACCTACCTTTTCACACACTGATGCCTAAGCAAACGCGTGGCCACACACACGCACACATCCGCAAGCGCGCCTACTCCCATCTATTGAGGGAAAGACGGACGAGCTCTTTGGTTGCTCTTCACAGGCTTGTCCCTGATCTATAGCTGAGGGCAAACACTTGTGTGCTTGTGGGAGAGCCTGTGTCTTTCCTGGAAGCGTTTGGGAGTTTTGCTCAGACGCGTGTTTCCTCAAGTTCAAGAATCAAGATCTAGGATACCTGCAGACAGGTGCCTGTTTGTGTGGAGACAGTCTGTTTGAAACTGTGTTCCTCAGCGCCCGCTCTTTCTCCCCGTCGCTCCACACGCCTGGGAGTCCCTTTCTTTCTCTCCACAAGCACGTGTGTTGACTTCGTCGCACATGTGCATCTGCACAAGCGTTGAGCTCAGCAGAGCGTGTCTCTTGACACTTGATGTGCGTTGGCTGTGTCTGCCTGCTCCAGTGAAGAGAGAAACGGGAAATCATCTTGGTAGAGGCAACAAAGCAAAAGCGAGGCAGGATTGACATCTGCTCAACAGAGACGGATTCCCTGCGCTGACACAGTTCACAGTTACACGAGAAGCAATCTGAGCGGTCCGTCGACCGGAGACGTGTTTCCCAAGAGGTCGTTTAGCGAGTGAACAGCAGTGTGCGCGACTTTCAGGAGTGTGCCTGGAAAGTGCCAGAATCACCAGGAGCATCTGTGCAAAAGCTGCTGCCTCTGTGACCGCATTGAGGCACGTTCGCGTGTCTGCGAGTATATAGACGGCTCTTTCGCGTTCACTCCGAGGGAAACGGTCCGCTATTGCTTCTGTGCGCACAGACGCGATTCCCTTGTCTCTTGCGAACACAGGGAACTCTGTGCATCCAAATCTACAGGCTAAGGACGCGTCTGCATATGTTTTGGTGAACAATCGAGTGTGCGTGTTCTGACAGCTGCCTCTATGCAGACGTCTCCACAGAGCCACTTCTGAATGCCCCGCAGCCCAGGACTGAATGGATACACTAACAAGTGCACCGGTGTGAGCAACCACATATGCAGAAGGACGTCTTTCATCTCACAGAAGCGCGAACGTCTTGGCGTTCAAGCACATGGCAGAAACAAGGTGTGAACAGATGAGCTGCTGCTATTTTCTCCGTTCGGCATGCTTCGTTGTAGCTCTCTTGCCGGTCGCCGGCTTAGCGGCTTGCTTTGCGCGACTAGCTCTGGGGAGAGAAGGAGATAGCGCCGGAAACCTCGCCTTTTGCCTTCTTCGGCGCTGGAACCTGGTTGCTGCGCCTTCTCTTTGTCCATGTGCACACACACGATTCCTCAGCGAAAACCATGCAGAAACCTTTCCACGAGCACCCAGGGATGTGCACCCAGCACCACGTGCACGCACACGCAGCTAGAGAAAAGCACCTACCTTTTCACACACTGAAGCCTAAGCAAACGCGTGGCCACACACACGCACACATCCGCAAGCGCGCCTACTCCCATCTATTGAGGGAAAGACGGACGAGCTCTTTGGTTGCTCTTCACAGGCTTGTCCCTGATCTATAGCTGAGGGCAAACACTTGTGTGCTTGTGGGAGAGCCTGTGTCTTTCCTGGAAGCGTTTGGGAGTTTTGCTCAGACGCGTGTTTCCTCAAGTTCAAGAATCAAGATCTAGGATACCTGCAGACAGGTGCCTGTTTGTGTGGAGACAGTCTGTTTGAAACTGTGTTCCTCAGCGCCCGCTCTTTCTCCCCGTCGCTCCACACGCCTGGGAGTCCCTTTCTTTCTCTCCACAAGCACGTGTGTTGACTTCGTCGCACATGTGCATCTGCACAAGCGTTGAGCTCAGCAGAGCGTGTCTCTTGACACTTGATGTGCGTTGGCTGTGTCTGCCTGCTCCAGTGAAGAGAGAAACGGGAAATCATCTTGGTAGAGGCAACAAAGCAAAAGCGAGGCAGGATTGACATCTGCTCAACAGAGACGGATTCCCTGCGCTGACACAGTTCACAGTTACACGAGAAGCAATCTGAGCGGTCCGTCGACCGGAGACGTGTTTCCCAAGAGGTCGTTTAGCGAGTGAACAGCAGTGTGCGCGACTTTCAGGAGTGTGCCTGGAAAGTGCCAGAATCACCAGGAGCATCTGTGCAAAAGCTGCTGCCTCTGTGACCGCATTGAGGCACGTTCGCGTGTCTGCGAGTATATAGACGGCTCTTTCGCGTTCACTCCGAGGGAAACGGTCCGCTATTGCTTCTGTGCGCACAGACGCGATTCCCTTGTCTCTTGCGAACACAGGGAACTCTGTGCATCCAAATCTACAGGCTAAGGACGCGTCTGCATATGTTTTGGTGAACAATCGAGTGTGCGTGTTCTGACAGCTGCCTCTATGCAGACGTCTCCACAGAGCCACTTCTGAATGCCCCGCAGCCCAGGACTGAATGGATACACTAACAAGTGCACCGGTGTGAGCAACCACATATGCAGAAGGACGTCTTTCATCTCACAGAAGCGCGAACGTCTTGGCGTTCAAGCACATGGCAGAAACAAGGTGTGAACAGATGAGCTGCTGCTATTTTCTCCGTTCGGCATGCTTCGTTGTAGCTCTCTTGCCGGTCGCCGGCTTAGCGGCTTGCTTTGCGCGACTAGCTCTGGGGAGAGAAGGAGATAGCGCCGGAAACCTCGCCTTTTGCCTTCTTCGGCGCTGGAACCTGGTTGCTGCGCCTTCTCTTTGTCCATGTGCACACACACGATTCCTCAGCGAAAACCATGCAGAAACCTTTCCACGAGCACCCAGGGATGTGCACCCAGCACCACGTGCACGCACACGCAGCTAGAGAAAAGCACCTACCTTTTCACACACTGATGCCTAAGCAAACGCGTGGCCACACACACGCACACATCCGCAAGCGCGCCTACTCCCATCTATTGAGGGAAAGACGGACGAGCTCTTTGGTTGCTCTTCACAGGCTTGTCCCTGATCTATAGCTGAGGGCAAACACTTGTGTGCTTGTGGGAGAGCCTGTGTCTTTCCTGGAAGCGTTTGGGAGTTTTGCTCAGACGCGTGTTTCCTCAAGTTCAAGAATCAAGATCTAGGATACCTGCAGACAGGTGCCTGTTTGTGTGGAGACAGTCTGTTTGAAACTGTGTTCCTCAGCGCCCGCTCTTTCTCCCCGTCGCTCCACACGCCTGGGAGTCCCTTTCTTTCTCTCCACAAGCACGTGTGTTGACTTCGTCGCACATGTGCATCTGCACAAGCGTTGAGCTCAGCAGAGCGTGTCTCTTGACACTTGATGTGCGTTGGCTGTGTCTGCCTGCTCCAGTGAAGAGAGAAACGGGAAATCATCTTGGTAGAGGCAACAAAGCAAAAGCGAGGCAGGATTGACATCTGCTCAACAGAGACGGATTCCCTGCGCTGACACAGTTCACAGTTACACGAGAAGCAATCTGAGCGGTCCGTCGACCGGAGACGTGTTTCCCAAGAGGTCGTTTAGCGAGTGAACAGCAGTGTGCGCGACTTTCAGGAGTGTGCCTGGAAAGTGCCAGAATCACCAGGAGCATCTGTGCAAAAGCTGCTGCCTCTGTGACCGCATTGAGGCACGTTCGCGTGTCTGCGAGTATATAGACGGCTCTTTCGCGTTCACTCCGAGGGAAACGGTCCGCTATTGCTTCTGTGCACACAGACGCGATTCCCTTGTCTCTTGCGAACACAGGGAACTCTGTGCATCCAAATCTACAGGCTAAGGACGCGTCTGCATATGTTTTGGTGAACAATCGAGTGTGCGTGTTCTGACAGCTGCCTCTATGCAGACGTCTCCACAGAGCCACTTCTGAATGCCCCGCAGCCCAGGACTGAATGGATACACTAACAAGTGCACCGGTGTGAGCAACCACATATGCAGAAGGACGTCTTTCATCTCACAGAAGCGCGAACGTCTTGGCGTTCAAGCACATGGCAGAAACAAGGTGTGAACAGATGAGCTGCTGCTATTTTCTCCGTTCGGCATGCTTCGTTGTAGCTCTCTTGCCGGTCGCCGGCTTAGCGGCTTGCTTTGCGCGACTAGCTCTGGGGAGAGAAGGAGATAGCGCCGGAAACCTCGCCTTTTGCCTTCTTCGGCGCTGGAACCTGGTTGCTGCGCCTTCTCTTTGTCCATGTGCACACACACGATTCCTCAGCGAAAACCATGCAGAAACCTTTCCACGAGCACCCAGGGATGTGCACCCAGCACCACGTGCACGCACACGCAGCTAGAGAAAAGCACCTACCTTTTCACACACTGATGCCTAAGCAAACGCGTGGCCACACACACGCACACATCCGCAAGCGCGCCTACTCCCATCTATTGAGGGAAAGACGGACGAGCTCTTTGGTTGCTCTTCACAGGCTTGTCCCTGATCTATAGCTGAGGGCAAACACTTGTGTGCTTGTGGGAGAGCCTGTGTCTTTCCTGGAAGCGTTTGGGAGTTTTGCTCAGACGCGTGTTTCCTCAAGTTCAAGAATCAAGATCTAGGATACCTGCAGACAGGTGCCTGTTTGTGTGGAGACAGTCTGTTTGAAACTGTGTTCCTCAGCGCCCGCTCTTTCTCCCCGTCGCTCCACACGCCTGGGAGTCCCTTTCTTTCTCTCCACAAGCACGTGTGTTGACTTCGTCGCACATGTGCATCTGCACAAGCGTTGAGCTCAGCAGAGCGTGTCTCTTGACACTTGATGTGCGTTGGCTGTGTCTGCCTGCTCCAGTGAAGAGAGAAACGGGAAATCATCTTGGTAGAGGCAACAAAGCAAAAGCGAGGCAGGATTGACATCTGCTCAACAGAGACGGATTCCCTGCGCTGACACAGTTCACAGTTACACGAGAAGCAATCTGAGCGGTCCGTCGACCGGAGACGTGTTTCCCAAGAGGTCGTTTAGCGAGTGAACAGCAGTGTGCGCGACTTTCAGGAGTGTGCCTGGAAAGTGCCAGAATCACCAGGAGCATCTGTGCAAAAGCTGCTGCCTCTGTGACCGCATTGAGGCACGTTCGCGTGTCTGCGAGTATATAGACGGCTCTTTCGCGTTCACTCCGAGGGAAACGGTCCGCTATTGCTTCTGTGCGCACAGACGCGATTCCCTTGTCTCTTGCGAACACAGGGAACTCTGTGCATCCAAATCTACAGGCTAAGGACGCGTCTGCATATGTTTTGGTGAACAATCGAGTGTGCGTGTTCTGACAGCTGCCTCTATGCAGACGTCTCCACAGAGCCACTTCTGAATGCCCCGCAGCCCAGGACTGAATGGATACACTAACAAGTGCACCGGTGTGAGCAACCACATATGCAGAAGGACGTCTTTCATCTCACAGAAGCGCGAACGTCTTGGCGTTCAAGCACATGGCAGAAACAAGGTGTGAACAGATGAGCTGCTGCTATTTTCTCCGTTCGGCATGCTTCGTTGTAGCTCTCTTGCCGGTCGCCGGCTTAGCGGCTTGCTTTGCGCGACTAGCTCTGGGGAGAGAAGGAGATAGCGCCGGAAACCTCGCCTTTTGCCTTCTTCGGCGCTGGAACCTGGTTGCTGCGCCTTCTCTTTGTCCATGTGCACACACACGATTCCTCAGCGAAAACCATGCAGAAACCTTTCCACGAGCACCCAGGGATGTGCACCCAGCACCACGTGCACGCACACGCAGCTAGAGAAAAGCACCTACCTTTTCACACACTGAAGCCTAAGCAAACGCGTGGCCACACACACGCACACATCCGCAAGCGCGCCTACTCCCATCTATTGAGGGAAAGACGGACGAGCTCTTTGGTTGCTCTTCACAGGCTTGTCCCTGATCTATAGCTGAGGGCAAACACTTGTGTGCTTGTGGGAGAGCCTGTGTCTTTCCTGGAAGCGTTTGGGAGTTTTGCTCAGACGCGTGTTTCCTCAAGTTCAAGAATCAAGATCTAGGATACCTGCAGACAGGTGCCTGTTTGTGTGGAGACAGTCTGTTTGAAACTGTGTTCCTCAGCGCCCGCTCTTTCTCCCCGTCGCTCCACACGCCTGGGAGTCCCTTTCTTTCTCTCCACAAGCACGTGTGTTGACTTCGTCGCACATGTGCATCTGCACAAGCGTTGAGCTCAGCAGAGCGTGTCTCTTGACACTTGATGTGCGTTGGCTGTGTCTGCCTGCTCCAGTGAAGAGAGAAACGGGAAATCATCTTGGTAGAGGCAACAAAGCAAAAGCGAGGCAGGATTGACATCTGCTCAACAGAGACGGATTCCCTGCGCTGACACAGTTCACAGTTACACGAGAAGCAATCTGAGCGGTCCGTCGACCGGAGACGTGTTTCCCAAGAGGTCGTTTAGCGAGTGAACAGCAGTGTGCGCGACTTTCAGGAGTGTGCCTGGAAAGTGCCAGAATCACCAGGAGCATCTGTGCAAAAGCTGCTGCCTCTGTGACCGCATTGAGGCACGTTCGCGTGTCTGCGAGTATATAGACGGCTCTTTCGCGTTCACTCCGAGGGAAACGGTCCGCTATTGCTTCTGTGCGCACAGACGCGATTCCCTTGTCTCTTGCGAACACAGGGAACTCTGTGCATCCAAATCTACAGGCTAAGGACGCGTCTGCATATGTTTTGGTGAACAATCGAGTGTGCGTGTTCTGACAGCTGCCTCTATGCAGACGTCTCCACAGAGCCACTTCTGAATGCCCCGCAGCCCAGGACTGAATGGATACACTAACAAGTGCACCGGTGTGAGCAACCACATATGCAGAAGGACGTCTTTCATCTCACAGAAGCGCGAACGTCTTGGCGTTCAAGCACATGGCAGAAACAAGGTGTGAACAGATGAGCTGCTGCTATTTTCTCCGTTCGGCATGCTTCGTTGTAGCTCTCTTGCCGGTCGCCGGCTTAGCGGCTTGCTTTGCGCGACTAGCTCTGGGAAGAGAAGGAGATAGCGCCGGAAACCTCGCCTTTTGCCTTCTTCGGCGCTGGAACCTGGTTGCTGCGCCTTCTCTTTGTCCATGTGCACACACACGATTCCTCAGCGAAAACCATGCAGAAACCTTTCCACGAGCACCCAGGGATGTGCACCCAGCACCACGTGCACGCACACGCAGCTAGAGAAAAGCACCTACCTTTTCACACACTGATGCCTAAGCAAACGCGTGGCCACACACACGCACACATCCGCAAGCGCGCCTACTCCCATCTATTGAGGGAAAGACGGACGAGCTCTTTGGTTGCTCTTCACAGGCTTGTCCCTGATCTATAGCTGAGGGCAAACACTTGTGTGCTTGTGGGAGAGCCTGTGTCTTTCCTGGAAGCGTTTGGGAGTTTTGCTCAGACGCGTGTTTCCTCAAGTTCAAGAATCAAGATCTAGGATACCTGCAGACAGGTGCCTGTTTGTGTGGAGACAGTCTGTTTGAAACTGTGTTCCTCAGCGCCCGCTCTTTCTCCCCGTCGCTCCACACGCCTGGGAGTCCCTTTCTTTCTCTCCACAAGCACGTGTGTTGACTTCGTCGCACATGTGCATCTGCACAAGCGTTGAGCTCAGCAGAGCGTGTCTCTTGACACTTGATGTGCGTTGGCTGTGTCTGCCTGCTCCAGTGAAGAGAGAAACGGGAAATCATCTTGGTAGAGGCAACAAAGCAAAAGCGAGGCAGGATTGACATCTGCTCAACAGAGACGGATTCCCTGCGCTGACACAGTTCACAGTTACACGAGAAGCAATCTGAGCGGTCCGTCGACCGGAGACGTGTTTCCCAAGAGGTCGTTTAGCGAGTGAACAGCAGTGTGCGCGACTTTCAGGAGTGTGCCTGGAAAGTGCCAGAATCACCAGGAGCATCTGTGCAAAAGCTGCTGCCTCTGTGACCGCATTGAGGCACGTTCGCGTGTCTGCGAGTATATAGACGGCTCTTTCGCGTTCACTCCGAGGGAAACGGTCCGCTATTGCTTCTGTGCACACAGACGCGATTCCCTTGTCTCTTGCGAACACAGGGAACTCTGTGCATCCAAATCTACAGGCTAAGGACGCGTCTGCATATGTTTTGGTGAACAATCGAGTGTGCGTGTTCTGACAGCTGCCTCTATGCAGACGTCTCCACAGAGCCACTTCTGAATGCCCCGCAGCCCAGGACTGAATGGATACACTAACAAGTGCACCGGTGTGAGCAACCACATATGCAGAAGGACGTCTTTCATCTCACAGAAGCGCGAACGTCTTGGCGTTCAAGCACATGGCAGAAACAAGGTGTGAACAGATGAGCTGCTGCTATTTTCTCCGTTCGGCATGCTTCGTTGTAGCTCTCTTGCCGGTCGCCGGCTTAGCGGCTTGCTTTGCGCGACTAGCTCTGGGGAGAGAAGGAGATAGCGCCGGAAACCTCGCCTTTTGCCTTCTTCGGCGCTGGAACCTGGTTGCTGCGCCTTCTCTTTGTCCATGTGCACACACACGATTCCTCAGCGAAAACCATGCAGAAACCTTTCCACGAGCACCCAGGGATGTGCACCCAGCACCACGTGCACGCACACGCAGCTAGAGAAAAGCACCTACCTTTTCACACACTGATGCCTAAGCAAACGCGTGGCCACACACACGCACACATCCGCAAGCGCGCCTACTCCCATCTATTGAGGGAAAGACGGACGAGCTCTTTGGTTGCTCTTCACAGGCTTGTCCCTGATCTATAGCTGAGGGCAAACACTTGTGTGCTTGTGGGAGAGCCTGTGTCTTTCCTGGAAGCGTTTGGGAGTTTTGCTCAGACGCGTGTTTCCTCAAGTTCAAGAATCAAGATCTAGGATACCTGCAGACAGGTGCCTGTTTGTGTGGAGACAGTCTGTTTGAAACTGTGTTCCTCAGCGCCCGCTCTTTCTCCCCGTCGCTCCACACGCCTGGGAGTCCCTTTCTTTCTCTCCACAAGCACGTGTGTTGACTTCGTCGCACATGTGCATCTGCACAAGCGTTGAGCTCAGCAGAGCGTGTCTCTTGACACTTGATGTGCGTTGGCTGTGTCTGCCTGCTCCAGTGAAGAGAGAAACGGGAAATCATCTTGGTAGAGGCAACAAAGCAAAAGCGAGGCAGGATTGACATCTGCTCAACAGAGACGGATTCCCTGCGCTGACACAGTTCACAGTTACACGAGAAGCAATCTGAGCGGTCCGTCGACCGGAGACGTGTTTCCCAAGAGGTCGTTTAGCGAGTGAACAGCAGTGTGCGCGACTTTCAGGAGTGTGCCTGGAAAGTGCCAGAATCACCAGGAGCATCTGTGCAAAAGCTGCTGCCTCTGTGACCGCATTGAGGCACGTTCGCGTGTCTGCGAGTATATAGACGGCTCTTTCGCGTTCACTCCGAGGGAAACGGTCCGCTATTGCTTCTGTGCGCACAGACGCGATTCCCTTGTCTCTTGCGAACACAGGGAACTCTGTGCATCCAAATCTACAGGCTAAGGACGCGTCTGCATATGTTTTGGTGAACAATCGAGTGTGCGTGTTCTGACAGCTGCCTCTATGCAGACGTCTCCACAGAGCCACTTCTGAATGCCCCGCAGCCCAGGACTGAATGGATACACTAACAAGTGCACCGGTGTGAGCAACCACATATGCAGAAGGACGTCTTTCATCTCACAGAAGCGCGAACGTCTTGGCGTTCAAGCACATGGCAGAAACAAGGTGTGAACAGATGAGCTGCTGCTATTTTCTCCGTTCGGCATGCTTCGTTGTAGCTCTCTTGCCGGTCGCCGGCTTAGCGGCTTGCTTTGCGCGACTAGCTCTGGGGAGAGAAGGAGATAGCGCCGGAAACCTCGCCTTTTGCCTTCTTCGGCGCTGGAACCTGGTTGCTGCGCCTTCTCTTTGTCCATGTGCACACACACGATTCCTCAGCGAAAACCATGCAGAAACCTTTCCACGAGCACCCAGGGATGTGCACCCAGCACCACGTGCACGCACACGCAGCTAGAGAAAAGCACCTACCTTTTCACACACTGATGCCTAAGCAAACGCGTGGCCACACACACGCACACATCCGCAAGCGCGCCTACTCCCATCTATTGAGGGAAAGACGGACGAGCTCTTTGGTTGCTCTTCACAGGCTTGTCCCTGATCTATAGCTGAGGGCAAACACTTGTGTGCTTGTGGGAGAGCCTGTGTCTTTCCTGGAAGCGTTTGGGAGTTTTGCTCAGACGCGTGTTTCCTCAAGTTCAAGAATCAAGATCTAGGATACCTGCAGACAGGTGCCTGTTTGTGTGGAGACAGTCTGTTTGAAACTGTGTTCCTCAGCGCCCGCTCTTTCTCCCCGTCGCTCCACACGCCTGGGAGTCCCTTTCTTTCTCTCCACAAGCACGTGTGTTGACTTCGTCGCACATGTGCATCTGCACAAGCGTTGAGCTCAGCAGAGCGTGTCTCTTGACACTTGATGTGCGTTGGCTGTGTCTGCCTGCTCCAGTGAAGAGAGAAACGGGAAATCATCTTGGTAGAGGCAACAAAGCAAAAGCGAGGCAGGATTGACATCTGCTCAACAGAGACGGATTCCCTGCGCTGACACAGTTCACAGTTACACGAGAAGCAATCTGAGCGGTCCGTCGACCGGAGACGTGTTTCCCAAGAGGTCGTTTAGCGAGTGAACAGCAGTGTGCGCGACTTTCAGGAGTGTGCCTGGAAAGTGCCAGAATCACCAGGAGCATCTGTGCAAAAGCTGCTGCCTCTGTGACCGCATTGAGGCACGTTCGCGTGTCTGCGAGTATATAGACGGCTCTTTCGCGTTCACTCCGAGGGAAACGGTCCGCTATTGCTTCTGTGCGCACAGACGCGATTCCCTTGTCTCTTGCGAACACAGGGAACTCTGTGCATCCAAATCTACAGGCTAAGGACGCGTCTGCATATGTTTTGGTGAACAATCGAGTGTGCGTGTTCTGACAGCTGCCTCTATGCAGACGTCTCCACAGAGCCACTTCTGAATGCCCCGCAGCCCAGGACTGAATGGATACACTAACAAGTGCACCGGTGTGAGCAACCACATATGCAGAAGGACGTCTTTCATCTCACAGAAGCGCGAACGTCTTGGCGTTCAAGCACATGGCAGAAACAAGGTGTGAACAGATGAGCTGCTGCTATTTTCTCCGTTCGGCATGCTTCGTTGTAGCTCTCTTGCCGGTCGCCGGCTTAGCGGCTTGCTTTGCGCGACTAGCTCTGGGGAGAGAAGGAGATAGCGCCGGAAACCTCGCCTTTTGCCTTCTTCGGCGCTGGAACCTGGTTGCTGCGCCTTCTCTTTGTCCATGTGCACACACACGATTCCTCAGCGAAAACCCTGCAGAAACCTTTCCACGAGCACCCAGGGATGTGCACCCAGCACCACGTGCACGCACACGCAGCTAGAGAAAAGCACCTACCTTTTCACACACTGATGCCTAAGCAAACGCGTGGCCACACACACGCACACATCCGCAAGCGCGCCTACTCCCATCTATTGAGGGAAAGACGGACGAGCAACGTCCTGACAGGCTTGAGGGGAAAAACGTCCGTTGACGGTTGGCGTACTGCACGCCCGCCTACGGGGCTGCAGGGGAATCCACATTTGGAAGGTACCTGAAGATGTGTGCCTGTTCTTGGAGCTCCGCTAGTAGGGTAGCAAAGACACTCGTAGGCAGTACTGAATGCTGCTCCGTGCTACTTCTCCTCCGCTGGCAAATGCTTCAGTGTCGCCCGAGGAAAGACGTTTAACAATCGATCTCCAAGAGGAACGAAACACATGATGCCATAAGGCGAAAGAATAGCAGGGCATCTCTTCACAGGCTTGTCCCTGATCTATAGCTGAGGGCAAACACTTGTGTGCTTGTGGGAGAGCCTGTGTCTTTCCTGGAAGCGTTTGGGAGTTTTGCTCAGACGCGTGTTTCCTCAAGTTCAAGAATCAAGATCTAGGATACCTGCAGACAGGTGCCTGTTTGTGTGGAGACAGTCTGTTTGAAACTGTGTTCCTCAGCGCCCGCTCTTTCTCCCCGTCGCTCCACACGCCTGGGAGTCCCTTTCTTTCTCTCCACAAGCACGTGTGTTGACTTCGTCGCACATGTGCATCTGCACAAGCGTTGAGCTCAGCAGAGCGTGTCTCTTGACACTTGATGTGCGTTGGCTGTGTCTGCCTGCTCCAGTGAAGAGAGAAACGGGAAATCATCTTGGTAGAGGCAACAAAGCAAAAGCGAGGCAGGATTGACATCTGCTCAACAGAGACGGATTCCCTGCGCTGACACAGTTCACAGTTACACGAGAAGCAATCTGAGCGGTCCGTCGACCGGAGACGTGTTTCCCAAGAGGTCGTTTAGCGAGTGAACAGCAGTGTGCGCGACTTTCAGGAGTGTGCCTGGAAAGTGCCAGAATCACCAGGAGCATCTGTGCAAAAGCTGCTGCCTCTGTGACCGCATTGAGGCACGTTCGCGTGTCTGCGAGTATATAGACGGCTCTTTCGCGTTCACTCCGAGGGAAACGGTCCGCTATTGCTTCTGTGCGCACAGACGCGATTCCCTTGTCTCTTGCGAACACAGGGAACTCTGTGCATCCAAATCTACAGGCTAAGGACGCGTCTGCATATGTTTTGGTGAACAATCGAGTGTGCGTGTTCTGACAGCTGCCTCTATGCAGACGTCTCCACAGAGCCACTTCTGAATGCCCCGCAGCCCAGGACTGAATGGATACACTAACAAGTGCACCGGTGTGAGCAACCACATATGCAGAAGGACGTCTTTCATCTCACAGAAGCGCGAACGTCTTGGCGTTCAAGCACATGGCAGAAACAAGGTGTGAACAGATGAGCTGCTGCTATTTTCTCCGTTCGGCATGCTTCGTTGTAGCTCTCTTGCCGGTCGCCGGCTTAGCGGCTTGCTTTGCGCGACTAGCTCTGGGGAGAGAAGGAGATAGCGCCGGAAACCTCGCCTTTTGCCTTCTTCGGCGCTGGAACCTGGTTGCTGCGCCTTCTCTTTGTCCATGTGCACACACACGATTCCTCAGCGAAAACCATGCAGAAACCTTTCCACGAGCACCCAGGGATGTGCACCCAGCACCACGTGCACGCACACGCAGCTAGAGAAAAGCACCTACCTTTTCACACACTGAAGCCTAAGCAAACGCGTGGCCACACACACGCACACATCCGCAAGCGCGCCTACTCCCATCTATTGAGGGAAAGACGGACGAGCTCTTTGGTTGCTCTTCACAGGCTTGTCCCTGATCTATAGCTGAGGGCAAACACTTGTGTGCTTGTGGGAGAGCCTGTGTCTTTCCTGGAAGCGTTTGGGAGTTTTGCTCAGACGCGTGTTTCCTCAAGTTCAAGAATCAAGATCTAGGATACCTGCAGACAGGTGCCTGTTTGTGTGGAGACAGTCTGTTTGAAACTGTGTTCCTCAGCGCCCGCTCTTTCTCCCCGTCGCTCCACACGCCTGGGAGTCCCTTTCTTTCTCTCCACAAGCACGTGTGTTGACTTCGTCGCACATGTGCATCTGCACAAGCGTTGAGCTCAGCAGAGCGTGTCTCTTGACACTTGATGTGCGTTGGCTGTGTCTGCCTGCTCCAGTGAAGAGAGAAACGGGAAATCATCTTGGTAGAGGCAACAAAGCAAAAGCGAGGCAGGATTGACATCTGCTCAACAGAGACGGATTCCCTGCGCTGACACAGTTCACAGTTACACGAGAAGCAATCTGAGCGGTCCGTCGACCGGAGACGTGTTTCCCAAGAGGTCGTTTAGCGAGTGAACAGCAGTGTGCGCGACTTTCAGGAGTGTGCCTGGAAAGTGCCAGAATCACCAGGAGCATCTGTGCAAAAGCTGCTGCCTCTGTGACCGCATTGAGGCACGTTCGCGTGTCTGCGAGTATATAGACGGCTCTTTCGCGTTCACTCCGAGGGAAACGGTCCGCTATTGCTTCTGTGCGCACAGACGCGATTCCCTTGTCTCTTGCGAACACAGGGAACTCTGTGCATCCAAATCTACAGGCTAAGGACGCGTCTGCATATGTTTTGGTGAACAATCGAGTGTGCGTGTTCTGACAGCTGCCTCTATGCAGACGTCTCCACAGAGCCACTTCTGAATGCCCCGCAGCCCAGGACTGAATGGATACACTAACAAGTGCACCGGTGTGAGCAACCACATATGCAGAAGGACGTCTTTCATCTCACAGAAGCGCGAACGTCTTGGCGTTCAAGCACATGGCAGAAACAAGGTGTGAACAGATGAGCTGCTGCTATTTTCTCCGTTCGGCATGCTTCGTTGTAGCTCTCTTGCCGGTCGCCGGCTTAGCGGCTTGCTTTGCGCGACTAGCTCTGGGGAGAGAAGGAGATAGCGCCGGAAACCTCGCCTTTTGCCTTCTTCGGCGCTGGAACCTGGTTGCTGCGCCTTCTCTTTGTCCATGTGCACACACACGATTCCTCAGCGAAAACCATGCAGAAACCTTTCCACGAGCACCCAGGGATGTGCACCCAGCACCACGTGCACGCACACGCAGCTAGAGAAAAGCACCTACCTTTTCACACACTGAAGCCTAAGCAAACGCGTGGCCACACACACGCACACATCCGCAAGCGCGCCTACTCCCATCTATTGAGGGAAAGACGGACGAGCAACGTCCTGACAGGCTTGAGGGGAAAAACGTCCGTTGACGGTTGGCGTACTGCACGCCCGCCTACGGGGCTGCAGGGGAATCCACATTTGGAAGGTACCTGAAGATGTGTGCCTGTTCTTGGAGCTCCGCTAGTAGGGTAGCAAAGACACTCGTAGGCAGTACTGAATGCTGCTCCGTGCTACTTCTCCTCCGCTGGCAAATGCTTCAGTGTCGCCCGAGGAAAGACGTTTAACAATCGATCTCCAAGAGGAACGAAACACATGATGCCATAAGGCGAAAGAATAGCAGGGCATCTCTTCACAGGCTTGTCCCTGATCTATAGCTGAGGGCAAACACTTGTGTGCTTGTGGGAGAGCCTGTGTCTTTCCTGGAAGCGTTTGGGAGTTTTGCTCAGACGCGTGTTTCCTCAAGTTCAAGAATCAAGATCTAGGATACCTGCAGACAGGTGCCTGTTTGTGTGGAGACAGTCTGTTTGAAACTGTGTTCCTCAGCGCCCGCTCTTTCTCCCCGTCGCTCCACACGCCTGGGAGTCCCTTTCTTTCTCTCCACAAGCACGTGTGTTGACTTCGTCGCACATGTGCATCTGCACAAGCGTTGAGCTCAGCAGAGCGTGTCTCTTGACACTTGATGTGCGTTGGCTGTGTCTGCCTGCTCCAGTGAAGAGAGAAACGGGAAATCATCTTGGTAGAGGCAACAAAGCAAAAGCGAGGCAGGATTGACATCTGCTCAACAGAGACGGATTCCCTGCGCTGACACAGTTCACAGTTACACGAGAAGCAATCTGAGCGGTCCGTCGACCGGAGACGTGTTTCCCAAGAGGTCGTTTAGCGAGTGAACAGCAGTGTGCGCGACTTTCAGGAGTGTGCCTGGAAAGTGCCAGAATCACCAGGAGCATCTGTGCAAAAGCTGCTGCCTCTGTGACCGCATTGAGGCACGTTCGCGTGTCTGCGAGTATATAGACGGCTCTTTCGCGTTCACTCCGAGGGAAACGGTCCGCTATTGCTTCTGTGCGCACAGACGCGATTCCCTTGTCTCTTGCGAACACAGGGAACTCTGTGCATCCAAATCTACAGGCTAAGGACGCGTCTGCATATGTTTTGGTGAACAATCGAGTGTGCGTGTTCTGACAGCTGCCTCTATGCAGACGTCTCCACAGAGCCACTTCTGAATGCCCCGCAGCCCAGGACTGAATGGATACACTAACAAGTGCACCGGTGTGAGCAACCACATATGCAGAAGGACGTCTTTCATCTCACAGAAGCGCGAACGTCTTGGCGTTCAAGCACATGGCAGAAACAAGGTGTGAACAGATGAGCTGCTGCTATTTTCTCCGTTCGGCATGCTTCGTTGTAGCTCTCTTGCCGGTCGCCGGCTTAGCGGCTTGCTTTGCACGACTAGCTCTGGGGAGAGAAGGAGATAGCGCCGGAAACCTCGCCTTTTGCCTTCTTCGGCGCTGGAACCTGGTTGCTGCGCCTTCTCTTTGTCCATGTGCACACACACGATTCCTCAGCGAAAACCATGCAGAAACCTTTCCACGAGCACCCAGGGATGTGCACCCAGCACCACGTGCACGCACACGCAGCTAGAGAAAAGCACCTACCTTTTCACACACTGATGCCTAAGCAAACGCGTGGCCACACACACGCACACATCCGCAAGCGCGCCTACTCCCATCTATTGAGGGAAAGACGGACGAGCTCTTTGGTTGCTCTTCACAGGCTTGTCCCTGATCTATAGCTGAGGGCAAACACTTGTGTGCTTGTGGGAGAGCCTGTGTCTTTCCTGGAAGCGTTTGGGAGTTTTGCTCAGACGCGTGTTTCCTCAAGTTCAAGAATCAAGATCTAGGATACCTGCAGACAGGTGCCTGTTTGTGTGGAGACAGTCTGTTTGAAACTGTGTTCCTCAGCGCCCGCTCTTTCTCCCCGTCGCTCCACACGCCTGGGAGTCCCTTTCTTTCTCTCCACAAGCACGTGTGTTGACTTCGTCGCACATGTGCATCTGCACAAGCGTTGAGCTCAGCAGAGCGTGTCTCTTGACACTTGATGTGCGTTGGCTGTGTCTGCCTGCTCCAGTGAAGAGAGAAACGGGAAATCATCTTGGTAGAGGCAACAAAGCAAAAGCGAGGCAGGATTGACATCTGCTCAACAGAGACGGATTCCCTGCGCTGACACAGTTCACAGTTACACGAGAAGCAATCTGAGCGGTCCGTCGACCGGAGACGTGTTTCCCAAGAGGTCGTTTAGCGAGTGAACAGCAGTGTGCGCGACTTTCAGGAGTGTGCCTGGAAAGTGCCAGAATCACCAGGAGCATCTGTGCAAAAGCTGCTGCCTCTGTGACCGCATTGAGGCACGTTCGCGTGTCTGCGAGTATATAGACGGCTCTTTCGCGTTCACTCCGAGGGAAACGGTCCGCTATTGCTTCTGTGCGCACAGACGCGATTCCCTTGTCTCTTGCGAACACAGGGAACTCTGTGCATCCAAATCTACAGGCTAAGGACGCGTCTGCATATGTTTTGGTGAACAATCGAGTGTGCGTGTTCTGACAGCTGCCTCTATGCAGACGTCTCCACAGAGCCACTTCTGAATGCCCCGCAGCCCAGGACTGAATGGATACACTAACAAGTGCACCGGTGTGAGCAACCACATATGCAGAAGGACGTCTTTCATCTCACAGAAGCGCGAACGTCTTGGCGTTCAAGCACATGGCAGAAACAAGGTGTGAACAGATGAGCTGCTGCTATTTTCTCCGTTCGGCATGCTTCGTTGTAGCTCTCTTGCCGGTCGCCGGCTTAGCGGCTTGCTTTGCGCGACTAGCTCTGGGGAGAGAAGGAGATAGCGCCGGAAACCTCGCCTTTTGCCTTCTTCGGCGCTGGAACCTGGTTGCTGCGCCTTCTCTTTGTCCATGTGCACACACACGATTCCTCAGCGAAAACCATGCAGAAACCTTTCCACGAGCACCCAGGGATGTGCACCCAGCACCACGTGCACGCACACGCAGCTAGAGAAAAGCACCTACCTTTTCACACACTGATGCCTAAGCAAACGCGTGGCCACACACACGCACACATCCGCAAGCGCGCCTACTCCCATCTATTGAGGGAAAGACGGACGAGCTCTTTGGTTGCTCTTCACAGGCTTGTCCCTGATCTATAGCTGAGGGCAAACACTTGTGTGCTTGTGGGAGAGCCTGTGTCTTTCCTGGAAGCGTTTGGGAGTTTTGCTCAGACGCGTGTTTCCTCAAGTTCAAGAATCAAGATCTAGGATACCTGCAGACAGGTGCCTGTTTGTGTGGAGACAGTCTGTTTGAAACTGTGTTCCTCAGCGCCCGCTCTTTCTCCCCGTCGCTCCACACGCCTGGGAGTCCCTTTCTTTCTCTCCACAAGCACGTGTGTTGACTTCGTCGCACATGTGCATCTGCACAAGCGTTGAGCTCAGCAGAGCGTGTCTCTTGACACTTGATGTGCGTTGGCTGTGTCTGCCTGCTCCAGTGAAGAGAGAAACGGGAAATCATCTTGGTAGAGGCAACAAAGCAAAAGCGAGGCAGGATTGACATCTGCTCAACAGAGACGGATTCCCTGCGCTGACACAGTTCACAGTTACACGAGAAGCAATCTGAGCGGTCCGTCGACCGGAGACGTGTTTCCCAAGAGGTCGTTTAGCGAGTGAACAGCAGTGTGCGTGACTTTCAGGAGTGTGCCTGGAAAGTGCCAGAATCACCAGGAGCATCTGTGCAAAAGCTGCTGCCTCTGTGACCGCATTGAGGCACGTTCGCGTGTCTGCGAGTATATAGACGGCTCTTTCGCGTTCACTCCGAGGGAAACGGTCCGCTATTGCTTCTGTGCGCACAGACGCGATTCCCTTGTCTCTTGCGAACACAGGGAACTCTGTGCATCCAAATCTACAGGCTAAGGACGCGTCTGCATATGTTTTGGTGAACAATCGAGTGTGCGTGTTCTGACAGCTGCCTCTATGCAGACGTCTCCACAGAGCCACTTCTGAATGCCCCGCAGCCCAGGACTGAATGGATACACTAACAAGTGCACCGGTGTGAGCAACCACATATGCAGAAGGACGTCTTTCATCTCACAGAAGCGCGAACGTCTTGGCGTTCAAGCACATGGCAGAAACAAGGTGTGAACAGATGAGCTGCTGCTATTTTCTCCGTTCGGCATGCTTCGTTGTAGCTCTCTTGCCGGTCGCCGGCTTAGCGGCTTGCTTTGCGCGACTAGCTCTGGGGAGAGAAGGAGATAGCGCCGGAAACCTCGCCTTTTGCCTTCTTCGGCGCTGGAACCTGGTTGCTGCGCCTTCTCTTTGTCCATGTGCACACACACGATTCCTCAGCGAAAACCATGCAGAAACCTTTCCACGAGCACCCAGGGATGTGCACCCAGCACCACGTGCACGCACACGCAGCTAGAGAAAAGCACCTACCTTTTCACACACTGATGCCTAAGCAAACGCGTGGCCACACACACGCACACATCCGCAAGCGCGCCTACTCCCATCTATTGAGGGAAAGACGGACGAGCTCTTTGGTTGCTCTTCACAGGCTTGTCCCTGATCTATAGCTGAGGGCAAACACTTGTGTGCTTGTGGGAGAGCCTGTGTCTTTCCTGGAAGCGTTTGGGAGTTTTGCTCAGACGCGTGTTTCCTCAAGTTCAAGAATCAAGATCTAGGATACCTGCAGACAGGTGCCTGTTTGTGTGGAGACAGTCTGTTTGAAACTGTGTTCCTCAGCGCCCGCTCTTTCTCCCCGTCGCTCCACACGCCTGGGAGTCCCTTTCTTTCTCTCCACAAGCACGTGTGTTGACTTCGTCGCACATGTGCATCTGCACAAGCGTTGAGCTCAGCAGAGCGTGTCTCTTGACACTTGATGTGCGTTGGCTGTGTCTGCCTGCTCCAGTGAAGAGAGAAACGGGAAATCATCTTGGTAGAGGCAACAAAGCAAAAGCGAGGCAGGATTGACATCTGCTCAACAGAGACGGATTCCCTGCGCTGACACAGTTCACAGTTACACGAGAAGCAATCTGAGCGGTCCGTCGACCGGAGACGTGTTTCCCAAGAGGTCGTTTAGCGAGTGAACAGCAGTGTGCGCGACTTTCAGGAGTGTGCCTGGAAAGTGCCAGAATCACCAGGAGCATCTGTGCAAAAGCTGCTGCCTCTGTGACCGCATTGAGGCACGTTCGCGTGTCTGCGAGTATATAGACGGCTCTTTCGCGTTCACTCCGAGGGAAACGGTCCGCTATTGCTTCTGTGCGCACAGACGCGATTCCCTTGTCTCTTGCGAACACAGGGAACTCTGTGCATCCAAATCTACAGGCTAAGGACGCGTCTGCATATGTTTTGGTGAACAATCGAGTGTGCGTGTTCTGACAGCTGCCTCTATGCAGACGTCTCCACAGAGCCACTTCTGAATGCCCCGCAGCCCAGGACTGAATGGATACACTAACAAGTGCACCGGTGTGAGCAACCACATATGCAGAAGGACGTCTTTCATCTCACAGAAGCGCGAACGTCTTGGCGTTCAAGCACATGGCAGAAACAAGGTGTGAACAGATGAGCTGCTGCTATTTTCTCCGTTCGGCATGCTTCGTTGTAGCTCTCTTGCCGGTCGCCGGCTTAGCGGCTTGCTTTGCGCGACTAGCTCTGGGGAGAGAAGGAGATAGCGCCGGAAACCTCGCCTTTTGCCTTCTTCGGCGCTGGAACCTGGTTGCTGCGCCTTCTCTTTGTCCATGTGCACACACACGATTCCTCAGCGAAAACCATGCAGAAACCTTTCCACGAGCACCCAGGGATGTGCACCCAGCACCACGTGCACGCACACGCAGCTAGAGAAAAGCACCTACCTTTTCACACACTGATGCCTAAGCAAACGCGTGGCCACACACACGCACACATCCGCAAGCGCGCCTACTCCCATCTATTGAGGGAAAGACG
Organism: Patagioenas fasciata; assembly: GCF_037038585.1. Taxonomy (NCBI): domain Eukaryota; kingdom Metazoa; phylum Chordata; class Aves; order Columbiformes; family Columbidae; genus Patagioenas; species Patagioenas fasciata. The sequence goes on along the minus strand of NW_027288653.1, from coordinate 20,381 downwards.
GACGAGCTCTTTGGTTGCTCTTCACAGGCTTGTCCCTGATCTATAGCTGAGGGCAAACACTTGTGTGCTTGTGGGAGAGCCTGTGTCTTTCCTGGAAGCGTTTGGGAGTTTTGCTCAGACGCGTGTTTCCTCAAGTTCAAGAATCAAGATCTAGGATACCTGCAGACAGGTGCCTGTTTGTGTGGAGACAGTCTGTTTGAAACTGTGTTCCTCAGCGCCCGCTCTTTCTCCCCGTCGCTCCACACGCCTGGGAGTCCCTTTCTTTCTCTCCACAAGCACGTGTGTTGACTTCGTCGCACATGTGCATCTGCACAAGCGTTGAGCTCAGCAGAGCGTGTCTCTTGACACTTGATGTGCGTTGGCTGTGTCTGCCTGCTCCAGTGAAGAGAGAAACGGGAAATCATCTTGGTAGAGGCAACAAAGCAAAAGCGAGGCAGGATTGACATCTGCTCAACAGAGACGGATTCCCTGCGCTGACACAGTTCACAGTTACACGAGAAGCAATCTGAGCGGTCCGTCGACCGGAGACGTGTTTCCCAAGAGGTCATTTAGCGAGTGAACAGCAGTGTGCGCGACTTTCAGGAGTGTGCCTGGAAAGTGCCAGAATCACCAGGAGCATCTGTGCAAAAGCTGCTGCCTCTGTGACCGCATTGAGGCACGTTCGCGTGTCTGCGAGTATATAGACGGCTCTTTCGCGTTCACTCCGAGGGAAACGGTCCGCTATTGCTTCTGTGCGCACAGACGCGATTCCCTTGTCTCTTGCGAACACAGGGAACTCTGTGCATCCAAATCTACAGGCTAAGGACGCGTCTGCATATGTTTTGGTGAACAATCGAGTGTGCGTGTTCTGACAGCTGCCTCTATGCAGACGTCTCCACAGAGCCACTTCTGAATGCCCCGCAGCCCAGGACTGAATGGATACACTAACAAGTGCACCGGTGTGTGAGCAACCACATATGCAGAAGGACGTCTTCATCTCACAGAAGCGCGAACGTCTTGGCGTTCAAGCACATGCAGAAACAAGGTGAGTGAACAGATGAGCTGCTGCTATTTTCTCCGTTCGGCATGCTTCGTTGTAGCTCTCTTGCCGGTCCGCCGGCTTAGCGGCTTGCTTTGCGCGACTAGCTCTGGGGAGAGAAGGAGGATAGCGCCGGAAACCTCGCCTTTTGCCTTCTTCGGCGCTGGAACCTGGTTGCTGCGCCTTCTCTTTGTCCATGTGCACACACGCATTCCTCAGCGAAAACCATGCAGAAACCTTTCCACGAGCACCCAGGGATGTGCACCCAGCACCACGGTGCACGCACACGCAGCTAGAGAAAAGCACCTACCTTTTCACACACTGATGCCTAAGCAAACGCGTGGCCACACACACGCACACATCCGCAAGCGCGCCTACTCCCATCTATTGAGGGAAAGACGGACGAGCTCTTTGGCTGCTCTTCACAGGCTTGTCCCTGATCTATAGCTGAGGGCAAACACTTGTGTGCTTGTGGGAGAGCCTGTGTCTTTCCTGGAAGCGTTTGGGAGTTTTGCTCAGACGCGTGTTTCCTCAAGTTCAAGAATCAAGATCTAGGATACCTGCAGACAGGTGCCTGTTTGTGTGGAGACAGTCTGTTTGAAACTGTGTTCCTCAGCGCCCGCTCTTTCTCCCCGTCGCTCCACACGCCTGGGAGTCCCTTTCTTTCTCTCCACAAGCACGTGTGTTGACTTCGTCGCACATGTGCATCTGCACAAGCGTTGAGCTCAGCAGAGCGTGTCTCTTGACACTTGATGTGCGTTGGCTGTGTCTGCCTGCTCCAGTGAAGAGAGAAACGGGAAATCATCTTGGTAGAGGCAACAAAGCAAAAGCGAGGCAGGATTGACATCTGCTCAACAGAGACGGATTCCCTGCGCTGACACAGTTCACAGTTACACGAGAAGCAATCTGAGCGGTCCGTCGACCGGAGACGTGTTTCCCAAGAGGTCGTTTAGCGAGTGAACAGCAGTGTGCGCGACTTTCAGGAGTGTGCCTGGAAAGTGCCAGAATCACCAGGAGCATCTGTGCAAAAGCTGCTGCCTCTGTGACCGCATTGAGGCACGTTCGCGTGTCTGCGAGTATATAGACGGCTCTTTCGCGTTCACTCCGAGGGAAACGGTCCGCTATTGCTTCTGTGCGCACAGACGCGATTCCCTTGTCTCTTGCGAACACAGGGAACTCTGTGCATCCAAATCTACAGGCTAAGGACGCGTCTGCATATGTTTTGGTGAACAATCGAGTGTGCGTGTTCTGACAGCTGCCTCTATGCAGACGTCTCCACAGAGCCACTTCTGAATGCCCCGCAGCCCAGGACTGAATGGATACACTAACAAGTGCACCGGTGTGAGCAACCACATATGCAGAAGGACGTCTTTCATCTCACAGAAGCGCGAACGTCTTGGCGTTCAAGCACATGGCAGAAACAAGGTGTGAACAGATGAGCTGCTGCTATTTTCTCCGTTCGGCATGCTTCGTTGTAGCTCTCTTGCCGGTCGCCGGCTTAGCGGCTTGCTTTGCGCGACTAGCTCTGGGGAGAGAAGGAGATAGCGCCGGAAACCTCGCCTTTTGCCTTCTTCGGCGCTGGAACCTGGTTGCTGCGCCTTCTCTTTGTCCATGTGCACACACACGATTCCTCAGCGAAAACCATGCAGAAACCTTTCCACGAGCACCCAGGGATGTGCACCCAGCACCACGTGCACGCACACGCAGCTAGAGAAAAGCACCTACCTTTTCACACACTGATGCCTAAGCAAACGCGTGGCCACACACACGCACACATCCGCAAGCGCGCCTACTCCCATCTATTGAGGGAAAGACGGACGAGCTCTTTGGTTGCTCTTCACAGGCTTGTCCCTGATCTATAGCTGAGGGCAAACACTTGTGTGCTTGTGGGAGAGCCTGTGTCTTTCCTGGAAGCGTTTGGGAGTTTTGCTCAGACGCGTGTTTCCTCAAGTTCAAGAATCAAGATCTAGGATACCTGCAGACAGGTGCCTGTTTGTGTGGAGACAGTCTGTTTGAAACTGTGTTCCTCAGCGCCCGCTCTTTCTCCCCGTCGCTCCACACGCCTGGGAGTCCCTTTCTTTCTCTCCACAAGCACGTGTGTTGACTTCGTCGCACATGTGCATCTGCACAAGCGTTGAGCTCAGCAGAGCGTGTCTCTTGACACTTGATGTGCGTTGGCTGTGTCTGCCTGCTCCAGTGAAGAGAGAAACGGGAAATCATCTTGGTAGAGGCAACAAAGCAAAAGCGAGGCAGGATTGACATCTGCTCAACAGAGACGGATTCCCTGCGCTGACACAGTTCACAGTTACACGAGAAGCAATCTGAGCGGTCCGTCGACCGGAGACGTGTTTCCCAAGAGGTCGTTTAGCGAGTGAACAGCAGTGTGCGCGACTTTCAGGAGTGTGCCTGGAAAGTGCCAGAATCACCAGGAGCATCTGTGCAAAAGCTGCTGCCTCTGTGACCGCATTGAGGCACGTTCGCGTGTCTGCGAGTATATAGACGGCTCTTTCGCGTTCACTCCGAGGGAAACGGTCCGCTATTGCTTCTGTGCGCACAGACGCGATTCACTTGTCTCTTGCGAACACAGGGAACTCTGTGCATCCAAATCTACAGGCTAAGGACGCGTCTGCATATGTTTTGGTGAACAATCGAGTGTGCGTGTTCTGACAGCTGCCTCTATGCAGACGTCTCCACAGAGCCACTTCTGAATGCCCCGCAGCCCAGGACTGAATGGATACACTAACAAGTGCACCGGTGTGAGCAACCACATATGCAGAAGGACGTCTTTCATCTCACAGAAGCGCGAACGTCTTGGCGTTCAAGCACATGGCAGAAACAAGGTGTGAACAGATGAGCTGCTGCTATTTTCTCCGTTCGGCATGCTTCGTTGTAGCTCTCTTGCCGGTCGCCGGCTTAGCGGCTTGCTTTGCGCGACTAGCTCTGGGGAGAGAAGGAGATAGCGCCGGAAACCTCGCCTTTTGCCTTCTTCGGCGCTGGAACCTGGTTGCTGCGCCTTCTCTTTGTCCATGTGCACACACACGATTCCTCAGCGAAAACCATGCAGAAACCTTTCCACGAGCACCCAGGGATGTGCACCCAGCACCACGTGCACGCACACGCAGCTAGAGAAAAGCACCTACCTTTTCACACACTGATGCCTAAGCAAACGCGTGGCCACACACACGCACACATCCGCAAGCGCGCCTACTCCCATCTATTGAGGGAAAGACGGACGAGCTCTTTGGTTGCTCTTCACAGGCTTGTCCCTGATCTATAGCTGAGGGCAAACACTTGTGTGCTTGTGGGAGAGCCTGTGTCTTTCCTGGAAGCGTTTGGGAGTTTTGCTCAGACGCGTGTTTCCTCAAGTTCAAGAATCAAGATCTAGGATACCTGCAGACAGGTGCCTGTTTGTGTGGAGACAGTCTGTTTGAAACTGTGTTCCTCAGCGCCCGCTCTTTCTCCCCGTCGCTCCACACGCCTGGGAGTCCCTTTCTTTCTCTCCACAAGCACGTGTGTTGACTTCGTCGCACATGTGCATCTGCACAAGCGTTGAGCTCAGCAGAGCGTGTCTCTTGACACTTGATGTGCGTTGGCTGTGTCTGCCTGCTCCAGTGAAGAGAGAAACGGGAAATCATCTTGGTAGAGGCAACAAAGCAAAAGCGAGGCAGGATTGACATCTGCTCAACAGAGACGGATTCCCTGCGCTGACACAGTTCACAGTTACACGAGAAGCAATCTGAGCGGTCCGTCGACCGGAGACGTGTTTCCCAAGAGGTCGTTTAGCGAGTGAACAGCAGTGTGCGCGACTTTCAGGAGTGTGCCTGGAAAGTGCCAGAATCACCAGGAGCATCTGTGCAAAAGCTGCTGCCTCTGTGACCGCATTGAGGCACGTTCGCGTGTCTGCGAGTATATAGACGGCTCTTTCGCGTTCACTCCGAGGGAAACGGTCCGCTATTGCTTCTGTGCGCACAGACGCGATTCCCTTGTCTCTTGCGAACACAGGGAACTCTGTGCATCCAAATCTACAGGCTAAGGACGCGTCTGCATATGTTTTGGTGAACAATCGAGTGTGCGTGTTCTGACAGCTGCCTCTATGCAGACGTCTCCACAGAGCCACTTCTGAATGCCCCGCAGCCCAGGACTGAATGGATACACTAACAAGTGCACCGGTGTGAGCAACCACATATGCAGAAGGACGTCTTTCATCTCACAGAAGCGCGAACGTCTTGGCGTTCAAGCACATGGCAGAAACAAGGTGTGAACAGATGAGCTGCTGCTATTTTCTCCGTTCGGCATGCTTCGTTGTAGCTCTCTTGCCGGTCGCCGGCTTAGCGGCTTGCTTTGCGCGACTAGCTCTGGGGAGAGAAGGAGATAGCGCCGGAAACCTCGCCTTTTGCCTTCTTCGGCGCTGGAACCTGGTTGCTGCGCCTTCTCTTTGTCCATGTGCACACACACGATTCCTCAGCGAAAACCATGCAGAAACCTTTCCACGAGCACCCAGGGATGTGCACCCAGCACCACGTGCACGCACACGCAGCTAGAGAAAAGCACCTACCTTTTCACACACTGATGCCTAAGCAAACGCGTGGCCACACACACGCACACATCCGCAAGCGCGCCTACTCCCATCTATTGAGGGAAAGACGGACGAGCTCTTTGGTTGCTCTTCACAGGCTTGTCCCTGATCTATAGCTGAGGGCAAACACTTGTGTGCTTGTGGGAGAGCCTGTGTCTTTCCTGGAAGCGTTTGGGAGTTTTGCTCAGACGCGTGTTTCCTCAAGTTCAAGAATCAAGATCTAGGATACCTGCAGACAGGTGCCTGTTTGTGTGGAGACAGTCTGTTTGAAACTGTGTTCCTCAGCGCCCGCTCTTTCTCCCCGTCGCTCCACACGCCTGGGAGTCCCTTTCTTTCTCTCCACAAGCACGTGTGTTGACTTCGTCGCACATGTGCATCTGCACAAGCGTTGAGCTCAGCAGAGCGTGTCTCTTGACACTTGATGTGCGTTGGCTGTGTCTGCCTGCTCCAGTGAAGAGAGAAACGGGAAATCATCTTGGTAGAGGCAACAAAGCAAAAGCGAGGCAGGATTGACATCTGCTCAACAGAGACGGATTCCCTGCGCTGACACAGTTCACAGTTACACGAGAAGCAATCTGAGCGGTCCGTCGACCGGAGACGTGTTTCCCAAGAGGTCGTTTAGCGAGTGAACAGCAGTGTGCGCGACTTTCAGGAGTGTGCCTGGAAAGTGCCAGAATCACCAGGAGCATCTGTGCAAAAGCTGCTGCCTCTGTGACCGCATTGAGGCACGTTCGCGTGTCTGCGAGTATATAGACGGCTCTTTCGCGTTCACTCCGAGGGAAACGGTCCGCTATTGCTTCTGTGCGCACAGACGCGATTCCCTTGTCTCTTGCGAACACAGGGAACTCTGTGCATCCAAATCTACAGGCTAAGGACGCGTCTGCATATGTTTTGGTGAACAATCGAGTGTGCGTGTTCTGACAGCTGCCTCTATGCAGACGTCTCCACAGAGCCACTTCTGAATGCCCCGCAGCCCAGGACTGAATGGATACACTAACAAGTGCACCGGTGTGAGCAACCACATATGCAGAAGGACGTCTTTCATCTCACAGAAGCGCGAACGTCTTGGCGTTCAAGCACATGGCAGAAACAAGGTGTGAACAGATGAGCTGCTGCTATTTTCTCCGTTCGGCATGCTTCGTTGTAGCTCTCTTGCCGGTCGCCGGCTTAGCGGCTTGCTTTGCGCGACTAGCTCTGGGGAGAGAAGGAGATAGCGCCGGAAACCTCGCCTTTTGCCTTCTTCGGCGCTGGAACCTGGTTGCTGCGCCTTCTCTTTGTCCATGTGCACACACACGATTCCTCAGCGAAAACCATGCAGAAACCTTTCCACGAGCACCCAGGGATGTGCACCCAGCACCACGTGCACGCACACGCAGCTAGAGAAAAGCACCTACCTTTTCACACACTGATGCCTAAGCAAACGCGTGGCCACACACACGCACACATCCGCAAGCGCGCCTACTCCCATCTATTGAGGGAAAGACGGACGAGCTCTTTGGTTGCTCTTCACAGGCTTGTCCCTGATCTATAGCTGAGGGCAAACACTTGTGTGCTTGTGGGAGAGCCTGTGTCTTTCCTGGAAGCGTTTGGGAGTTTTGCTCAGACGCGTGTTTCCTCAAGTTCAAGAATCAAGATCTAGGATACCTGCAGACAGGTGCCTGTTTGTGTGGAGACAGTCTGTTTGAAACTGTGTTCCTCAGCGCCCGCTCTTTCTCCCCGTCGCTCCACACGCCTGGGAGTCCCTTTCTTTCTCTCCACAAGCACGTGTGTTGACTTCGTCGCACATGTGCATCTGCACAAGCGTTGAGCTCAGCAGAGCGTGTCTCTTGACACTTGATGTGCGTTGGCTGTGTCTGCCTGCTCCAGTGAAGAGAGAAACGGGAAATCATCTTGGTAGAGGCAACAAAGCAAAAGCGAGGCAGGATTGACATCTGCTCAACAGAGACGGATTCCCTGCGCTGACACAGTTCACAGTTACACGAGAAGCAATCTGAGCGGTCCGTCGACCGGAGACGTGTTTCCCAAGAGGTCGTTTAGCGAGTGAACAGCAGTGTGCGCGACTTTCAGGAGTGTGCCTGGAAAGTGCCAGAATCACCAGGAGCATCTGTGCAAAAGCTGCTGCCTCTGTGACCGCATTGAGGCACGTTCGCGTGTCTGCGAGTATATAGACGGCTCTTTCGCGTTCACTCCGAGGGAAACGGTCCGCTATTGCTTCTGTGCGCACAGACGCGATTCCCTTGTCTCTTGCGAACACAGGGAACTCTGTGCATCCAAATCTACAGGCTAAGGACGCGTCTGCATATGTTTTGGTGAACAATCGAGTGTGCGTGTTCTGACAGCTGCCTCTATGCAGACGTCTCCACAGAGCCACTTCTGAATGCCCCGCAGCCCAGGACTGAATGGATACACTAACAAGTGCACCGGTGTGAGCAACCACATATGCAGAAGGACGTCTTTCATCTCACAGAAGCGCGAACGTCTTGGCGTTCAAGCACATGGCAGAAACAAGGTGTGAACAGATGAGCTGCTGCTATTTTCTCCGTTCGGCATGCTTCGTTGTAGCTCTCTTGCCGGTCGCCGGCTTAGCGGCTTGCTTTGCGCGACTAGCTCTGGGGAGAGAAGGAGATAGCGCCGGAAACCTCGCCTTTTGCCTTCTTCGGCGCTGGAACCTGGTTGCTGCGCCTTCTCTTTGTCCATGTGCACACACACGATTCCTCAGCGAAAACCATGCAGAAACCTTTCCACGAGCACCCAGGGATGTGCACCCAGCACCACGTGCACGCACACGCAGCTAGAGAAAAGCACCTACCTTTTCACACACTGATGCCTAAGCAAACGCGTGGCCACACACACGCACACATCCGCAAGCGCGCCTACTCCCATCTATTGAGGGAAAGACGGACGAGCTCTTTGGTTGCTCTTCACAGGCTTGTCCCTGATCTATAGCTGAGGGCAAACACTTGTGTGCTTGTGGGAGAGCCTGTGTCTTTCCTGGAAGCGTTTGGGAGTTTTGCTCAGACGCGTGTTTCCTCAAGTTCAAGAATCAAGATCTAGGATACCTGCAGACAGGTGCCTGTTTGTGTGGAGACAGTCTGTTTGAAACTGTGTTCCTCAGCGCCCGCTCTTTCTCCCCGTCGCTCCACACGCCTGGGAGTCCCTTTCTTTCTCTCCACAAGCACGTGTGTTGACTTCGTCGCACATGTGCATCTGCACAAGCGTTGAGCTCAGCAGAGCGTGTCTCTTGACACTTGATGTGCGTTGGCTGTGTCTGCCTGCTCCAGTGAAGAGAGAAACGGGAAATCATCTTGGTAGAGGCAACAAAGCAAAAGCGAGGCAGGATTGACATCTGCTCAACAGAGACGGATTCCCTGCGCTGACACAGTTCACAGTTACACGAGAAGCAATCTGAGCGGTCCGTCGACCGGAGACGTGTTTCCCAAGAGGTCGTTTAGCGAGTGAACAGCAGTGTGCGCGACTTTCAGGAGTGTGCCTGGAAAGTGCCAGAATCACCAGGAGCATCTGTGCAAAAGCTGCTGCCTCTGTGACCGCATTGAGGCACGTTCGCGTGTCTGCGAGTATATAGACGGCTCTTTCGCGTTCACTCCGAGGGAAACGGTCCGCTATTGCTTCTGTGCGCACAGACGCGATTCCCTTGTCTCTTGCGAACACAGGGAACTCTGTGCATCCAAATCTACAGGCTAAGGACGCGTCTGCATATGTTTTGGTGAACAATCGAGTGTGCGTGTTCTGACAGCTGCCTCTATGCAGACGTCTCCACAGAGCCACTTCTGAATGCCCCGCAGCCCAGGACTGAATGGATACACTAACAAGTGCACCGCTGTGAGCAACCACATATGCAGAAGGACGTCTTTCATCTCACAGAAGCGCGAACGTCTTGGCGTTCAAGCACATGGCAGAAACAAGGTGTGAACAGATGAGCTGCTGCTATTTTCTCCGTTCGGCATGCTTCGTTGTAGCTCTCTTGCCGGTCGCCGGCTTAGCGGCTTGCTTTGCGCGACTAGCTCTGGGGAGAGAAGGAGATAGCGCCGGAAACCTCGCCTTTTGCCTTCTTCGGCGCTGGAACCTGGTTGCTGCGCCTTCTCTTTGTCCATGTGCACACACACGATTCCTCAGCGAAAACCATGCAGAAACCTTTCCACGAGCACCCAGGGATGTGCACCCAGCACCACGTGCACGCACACGCAGCTAGAGAAAAGCACCTACCTTTTCACACACTGATGCCTAAGCAAACGCGTGGCCACACACACGCACACATCCGCAAGCGCGCCTACTCCCATCTATTGAGGGAAAGACGGACGAGCTCTTTGGTTGCTCTTCACAGGCTTGTCCCTGATCTATAGCTGAGGGCAAACACTTGTGTGCTTGTGGGAGAGCCTGTGTCTTTCCTGGAAGCGTTTGGGAGTTTTGCTCAGACGCGTGTTTCCTCAAGTTCAAGAATCAAGATCTAGGATACCTGCAGACAGGTGCCTGTTTGTGTGGAGACAGTCTGTTTGAAACTGTGTTCCTCAGCGCCCGCTCTTTCTCCCCGTCGCTCCACACGCCTGGGAGTCCCTTTCTTTCTCTCCACAAGCACGTGTGTTGACTTCGTCGCACATGTGCATCTGCACAAGCGTTGAGCTCAGCAGAGCGTGTCTCTTGACACTTGATGTGCGTTGGCTGTGTCTGCCTGCTCCAGTGAAGAGAGAAACGGGAAATCATCTTGGTAGAGGCAACAAAGCAAAAGCGAGGCAGGATTGACATCTGCTCAACAGAGACGGATTCCCTGCGCTGACACAGTTCACAGTTACACGAGAAGCAATCTGAGCGGTCCGTCGACCGGAGACGTGTTTCCCAAGAGGTCGTTTAGCGAGTGAACAGCAGTGTGCGCGACTTTCAGGAGTGTGCCTGGAAAGTGCCAGAATCACCAGGAGCATCTGTGCAAAAGCTGCTGCCTCTGTGACCGCATTGAGGCACGTTCGCGTGTCTGCGAGTATATAGACGGCTCTTTCGCGTTCACTCCGAGGGAAACGGTCCGCTATTGCTTCTGTGCGCACAGACGCGATTCCCTTGTCTCTTGCGAACACAGGGAACTCTGTGCATCCAAATCTACAGGCTAAGGACGCGTCTGCATATGTTTTGGTGAACAATCGAGTGTGCGTGTTCTGACAGCTGCCTCTATGCAGACGTCTCCACAGAGCCACTTCTGAATGCCCCGCAGCCCAGGACTGAATGGATACACTAACAAGTGCACCGGTGTGAGCAACCACATATGCAGAAGGACGTCTTTCATCTCACAGAAGCGCGAACGTCTTGGCGTTCAAGCACATGGCAGAAACAAGGTGTGAACAGATGAGCTGCTGCTATTTTCTCCGTTCGGCATGCTTCGTTGTAGCTCTCTTGCCGGTCGCCGGCTTAGCGGCTTGCTTTGCGCGACTAGCTCTGGGGAGAGAAGGAGATAGCGCCGGAAACCTCGCCTTTTGCCTTCTTCGGCGCTGGAACCTGGTTGCTGCGCCTTCTCTTTGTCCATGTGCACACACACGATTCCTCAGCGAAAACCATGCAGAAACCTTTCCACGAGCACCCAGGGATGTGCACCCAGCACCACGTGCACGCACACGCAGCTAGAGAAAAGCACCTACCTTTTCACACACTGATGCCTAAGCAAACGCGTGGCCACACACACGCACACATCCGCAAGCGCGCCTACTCCCATCTATTGAGGGAAAGACGGACGAGCTCTTTGGTTGCTCTTCACAGGCTTGTCCCTGATCTATAGCTGAGGGCAAACACTTGTGTGCTTGTGGGAGAGCCTGTGTCTTTCCTGGAAGCGTTTGGGAGTTTTGCTCAGACGCGTGTTTCCTCAAGTTCAAGAATCAAGATCTAGGATACCTGCAGACAGGTGCCTGTTTGTGTGGAGACAGTCTGTTTGAAACTGTGTTCCTCAGCGCCCGCTCTTTCTCCCCGTCGCTCCACACGCCTGGGAGTCCCTTTCTTTCTCTCCACAAGCACGTGTGTTGACTTCGTCGCACATGTGCATCTGCACAAGCGTTGAGCTCAGCAGAGCGTGTCTCTTGACACTTGATGTGCGTTGGCTGTGTCTGCCTGCTCCAGTGAAGAGAGAAACGGGAAATCATCTTGGTAGAGGCAACAAAGCAAAAGCGAGGCAGGATTGACATCTGCTCAACAGAGACGGATTCCCTGCGCTGACACAGTTCACAGTTACACGAGAAGCAATCTGAGCGGTCCGTCGACCGGAGACGTGTTTCCCAAGAGGTCGTTTAGCGAGTGAACAGCAGTGTGCGCGACTTTCAGGAGTGTGCCTGGAAAGTGCCAGAATCACCAGGAGCATCTGTGCAAAAGCTGCTGCCTCTGTGACCGCATTGAGGCACGTTCGCGTGTCTGCGAGTATATAGACGGCTCTTTCGCGTTCACTCCGAGGGAAACGGTCCGCTATTGCTTCTGTGCGCACAGACGCGATTCCCTTGTCTCTTGCGAACACAGGGAACTCTGTGCATCCAAATCTACAGGCTAAGGACGCGTCTGCATATGTTTTGGTGAACAATCGAGTGTGCGTGTTCTGACAGCTGCCTCTATGCAGACGTCTCCACAGAGCCACTTCTGAATGCCCCGCAGCCCAGGACTGAATGGATACACTAACAAGTGCACCGGTGTGAGCAACCACATATGCAGAAGGACGTCTTTCATCTCACAGAAGCGCGAACGTCTTGGCGTTCAAGCACATGGCAGAAACAAGGTGTGAACAGATGAGCTGCTGCTATTTTCTCCGTTCGGCATGCTTCGTTGTAGCTCTCTTGCCGGTCGCCGGCTTAGCGGCTTGCTTTGCGCGACTAGCTCTGGGGAGAGAAGGAGATAGCGCCGGAAACCTCGCCTTTTGCCTTCTTCGGCGCTGGAACCTGGTTGCTGCGCCTTCTCTTTGTCCATGTGCACACACACGATTCCTCAGCGAAAACCATGCAGAAACCTTTCCACGAGCACCCAGGGATGTGCACCCAGCACCACGTGCACGCACACGCAGCTAGAGAAAAGCACCTACCTTTTCACACACTGATGCCTAAGCAAACGCGTGGCCACACACACGCACACATCCGCAAGCGCGCCTACTCCCATCTATTGAGGGAAAGACGGACGAGCTCTTTGGTTGCTCTTCACAGGCTTGTCCCTGATCTATAGCTGAGGGCAAACACTTGTGTGCTTGTGGGAGAGCCTGTGTCTTTCCTGGAAGCGTTTGGGAGTTTTGCTCAGACGCGTGTTTCCTCAAGTTCAAGAATCAAGATCTAGGATACCTGCAGACAGGTGCCTGTTTGTGTGGAGACAGTCTGTTTGAAACTGTGTTCCTCAGCGCCCGCTCTTTCTCCCCGTCGCTCCACACGCCTGGGAGTCCCTTTCTTTCTCTCCACAAGCACGTGTGTTGACTTCGTCGCACATGTGCATCTGCACAAGCGTTGAGCTCAGCAGAGCGTGTCTCTTGACACTTGATGTGCGTTGGCTGTGTCTGCCTGCTCCAGTGAAGAGAGAAACGGGAAATCATCTTGGTAGAGGCAACAAAGCAAAAGCGAGGCAGGATTGACATCTGCTCAACAGAGACGGATTCCCTGCGCTGACACAGTTCACAGTTACACGAGAAGCAACCTGAGCGGTCCGTCGACCGGAGACGTGTTTCCCAAGAGGTCGTTTAGCGAGTGAACAGCAGTGTGCGCGACTTTCAGGAGTGTGCCTGGAAAGTGCCAGAATCACCAGGAGCATCTGTGCAAAAGCTGCTGCCTCTGTGACCGCATTGAGGCACGTTCGCGTGTCTGCGAGTATATAGACGGCTCTTTCGCGTTCACTCCGAGGGAAACGGTCCGCTATTGCTTCTGTGCGCACAGACGCGATTCCCTTGTCTCTTGCGAACACAGGGAACTCTGTGCATCCAAATCTACAGGCTAAGGACGCGTCTGCATATGTTTTGGTGAACAATCGAGTGTGCGTGTTCTGACAGCTGCCTCTATGCAGACGTCTCCACAGAGCCACTTCTGAATGCCCCGCAGCCCAGGACTGAATGGATACACTAACAAGTGCACCGGTGTGAGCAACCACATATGCAGAAGGACGTCTTTCATCTCACAGAAGCGCGAACGTCTTGGCGTTCAAGCACATGGCAGAAACAAGGTGTGAACAGATGCGCTGCTGCTATTTTCTCCGTTCGGCATGCTTCGTTGTAGCTCTCTTGCCGGTCGCCGGCTTAGCGGCTTGCTTTGCGCGACTAGCTCTGGGGAGAGAAGGAGATAGCGCCGGAAACCTCGCCTTTTGCCTTCTTCGGCGCTGGAACCTGGTTGCTGCGCCTTCTCTTTGTCCATGTGCACACACACGATTCCTCAGCGAAAACCATGCAGAAACCTTTCCACGAGCACCCAGGGATGTGCACCCAGCACCACGTGCACGCACACGCAGCTAGAGAAAAGCACCTACCTTTTCACACACTGAAGCCTAAGCAAACGCGTGGCCACACACACGCACACATCCGCAAGCGCGCCTACTCCCATCTATTGAGGGAAAGACGGACGAGCAACGTCCTGACAGGCTTGAGGGGAAAAACGTCCGTTGACGGTTGGCGTACTGCACGCCCGCCTACGGGGCTGCAGGGGAATCCACATTTGGAAGGTACCTGAAGATGTGTGCCTGTTCTTGGAGCTCCGCTAGTAGGGTAGCAAAGACACTCGTAGGCAGTACTGAATGCTGCTCCGTGCTACTTCTCCTCCGCTGGCAAATGCTTCACAGTCGCCCTAGGAAAGACGTTTAACAATCGATCTCCAAGAGGAACGAAACACATGATGCCATAAGGCGAAAGAATAGCAGGGCATCTCTTCACAGGCTTGTCCCTGATCTATAGCTGAGGGCAAACACTTGTGTGCTTGTGGGAGAGCCTGTGTCTTTCCTGGAAGCGTTTGGGAGTTTTGCTCAGACGCGTGTTTCCTCAAGTTCAAGAATCAAGATCTAGGATACCTGCAGACAGGTGCCTGTTTGTGTGGAGACAGTCTGTTTGAAACTGTGTTCCTCAGCGCCCGCTCTTTCTCCCCGTCGCTCCACACGCCTGGGAGTCCCTTTCTTTCTCTCCACAAGCACGTGTGTTGACTTCGTCGCACATGTGCATCTGCACAAGCGTTGAGCTCAGCAGAGCGTGTCTCTTGACACTTGATGTGCGTTGGCTGTGTCTGCCTGCTCCAGTGAAGAGAGAAACGGGAAATCATCTTGGTAGAGGCAACAAAGCAAAAGCGAGGCAGGATTGACATCTGCTCAACAGAGACGGATTCCCTGCGCTGACACAGTTCACAGTTACACGAGAAGCAATCTGAGCGGTCCGTCGACCGGAGACGTGTTTCCCAAGAGGTCGTTTAGCGAGTGAACAGCAGTGTGCGCGACTTTCAGGAGTGTGCCTGGAAAGTGCCAGAATCACCAGGAGCATCTGTGCAAAAGCTGCTGCCTCTGTGACCGCATTGAGGCACGTTCGCGTGTCTGCGAGTATATAGACGGCTCTTTCGCGTTCACTCCGAGGGAAACGGTCCGCTATTGCTTCTGTGCGCACAGACGCGATTCCCTTGTCTCTTGCGAACACAGGGAACTCTGTGCATCCAAATCTACAGGCTAAGGACGCGTCTGCATATGTTTTGGTGAACAATCGAGTGTGCGTGTTCTGACAGCTGCCTCTATGCAGACGTCTCCACAGAGCCACTTCTGAATGCCCCGCAGCCCAGGACTGAATGGATACACTAACAAGTGCACCGGTGTGAGCAACCACATATGCAGAAGGACGTCTTTCATCTCACAGAAGCGCGAACGTCTTGGCGTTCAAGCACATGGCAGAAACAAGGTGTGAACAGATGAGCTGCTGCTATTTTCTCCGTTCGGCATGCTTCGTTGTAGCTCTCTTGCCGGTCGCCGGCTTAGCGGCTTGCTTTGCGCGACTAGCTCTGGGGAGAGAAGGAGATAGCGCCGGAAACCTCGCCTTTTGCCTTCTTCGGCGCTGGAACCTGGTTGCTGCGCCTTCTCTTTGTCCATGTGCACACACACGATTCCTCAGCGAAAACCATGCAGAAACCTTTCCACGAGCACCCAGGGATGTGCACCCAGCACCACGTGCACGCACACGCAGCTAGAGAAAAGCACCTACCTTTTCACACACTGATGCCTAAGCAAACGCGTGGCCACACACACGCACACATCCGCAAGCGCGCCTACTCCCATCTATTGAGGGAAAGACGGACGAGCTCTTTGGTTGCTCTTCACAGGCTTGTCCCTGATCTATAGCTGAGGGCAAACACTTGTGTGCTTGTGGGAGAGCCTGTGTCTTTCCTGGAAGCGTTTGGGAGTTTTGCTCAGACGCGTGTTTCCTCAAGTTCAAGAATCAAGATCTAGGATACCTGCAGACAGGTGCCTGTTTGTGTGGAGACAGTCTGTTTGAAACTGTGTTCCTCAGCGCCCGCTCTTTCTCCCCGTCGCTCCACACGCCTGGGAGTCCCTTTCTTTCTCTCCACAAGCACGTGTGTTGACTTCGTCGCACATGTGCATCTGCACAAGCGTTGAGCTCAGCAGAGCGTGTCTCTTGACACTTGATGTGCGTTGGCTGTGTCTGCCTGCTCCAGTGAAGAGAGAAACGGGAAATCATCTTGGTAGAGGCAACAAAGCAAAAGCGAGGCAGGATTGACATCTGCTCAACAGAGACGGATTCCCTGCGCTGACACAGTTCACAGTTACACGAGAAGCAACCTGAGCGGTCCGTCGACCGGAGACGTGTTTCCCAAGAGGTCGTTTAGCGAGTGAACAGCAGTGTGCGCGACTTTCAGGAGTGTGCCTGGAAAGTGCCAGAATCACCAGGAGCATCTGTGCAAAAGCTGCTGCCTCTGTGACCGCATTGAGGCACGTTCGCGTGTCTGCGAGTATATAGACGGCTCTTTCGCGTTCACTCCGAGGGAAACGGTCCGCTATTGCTTCTGTGCGCACAGACGCGATTCCCTTGTCTCTTGCGAACACAGGGAACTCTGTGCATCCAAATCTACAGGCTAAGGACGCGTCTGCATATGTTTTGGTGAACAATCGAGTGTGCGTGTTCTGACAGCTGCCTCTATGCAGACGTCTCCACAGAGCCACTTCTGAATGCCCCGCAGCCCAGGACTGAATGGATACACTAACAAGTGCACCGGTGTGAGCAACCACATATGCAGAAGGACGTCTTTCATCTCACAGAAGCGCGAACGTCTTGGCGTTCAAGCACATGGCAGAAACAAGGTGTGAACAGATGCGCTGCTGCTATTTTCTCCGTTCGGCATGCTTCGTTGTAGCTCTCTTGCCGGTCGCCGGCTTAGCGGCTTGCTTTGCGCGACTAGCTCTGGGGAGAGAAGGAGATAGCGCCGGAAACCTCGCCTTTTGCCTTCTTCGGCGCTGGAACCTGGTTGCTGCGCCTTCTCTTTGTCCATGTGCACACACACGATTCCTCAGCGAAAACCATGCAGAAACCTTTCCACGAGCACCCAGGGATGTGCACCCAGCACCACGTGCACGCACACGCAGCTAGAGAAAAGCACCTACCTTTTCACACACTGATGCCTAAGCAAACGCGTGGCCACACACACGCACACATCCGCAAGCGCGCCTACTCCCATCTATTGAGGGAAAGACGGACGAGCTCTTTGGTTGCTCTTCACAGGCTTGTCCCTGATCTATAGCTGAGGGCAAACACTTGTGTGCTTGTGGGAGAGCCTGTGTCTTTCCTGGAAGCGTTTGGGAGTTTTGCTCAGACGCGTGTTTCCTCAAGTTCAAGAATCAAGATCTAGGATACCTGCAGACAGGTGCCTGTTTGTGTGGAGACAGTCTGTTTGAAAC
Organism: Patagioenas fasciata; assembly: GCF_037038585.1. Taxonomy (NCBI): domain Eukaryota; kingdom Metazoa; phylum Chordata; class Aves; order Columbiformes; family Columbidae; genus Patagioenas; species Patagioenas fasciata. The sequence continues at coordinate 2,910 of NW_027288653.1, read as the reverse complement.
TGTGTTCCTCAGCGCCCGCTCTTTCTCCCCGTCGCTCCACACGCCTGGGAGTCCCTTTCTTTCTCTCCACAAGCACGTGTGTTGACTTCGTCGCACATGTGCATCTGCACAAGCGTTGAGCTCAGCAGAGCGTGTCTCTTGACACTTGATGTGCGTTGGCTGTGTCTGCCTGCTCCAGTGAAGAGAGAAACGGGAAATCATCTTGGTAGAGGCAACAAAGCAAAAGCGAGGCAGGATTGACATCTGCTCAACAGAGACGGATTCCCTGCGCTGACACAGTTCACAGTTACACGAGAAGCAATCTGAGCGGTCCGTCGACCGGAGACGTGTTTCCCAAGAGGTCGTTTAGCGAGTGAACAGCAGTGTGCGCGACTTTCAGGAGTGTGCCTGGAAAGTGCCAGAATCACCAGGAGCATCTGTGCAAAAGCTGCTGCCTCTGTGACCGCATTGAGGCACGTTCGCGTGTCTGCGAGTATATAGACGGCTCTTTCGCGTTCACTCCGAGGGAAACGGTCCGCTATTGCTTCTGTGCGCACAGACGCGATTCCCTTGTCTCTTGCGAACACAGGGAACTCTGTGCATCCAAATCTACAGGCTAAGGACGCGTCTGCATATGTTTTGGTGAACAATCGAGTGTGCGTGTTCTGACAGCTGCCTCTATGCAGACGTCTCCACAGAGCCACTTCTGAATGCCCCGCAGCCCAGGACTGAATGGATACACTAACAAGTGCACCGGTGTGAGCAACCACATATGCAGAAGGACGTCTTTCATCTCACAGAAGCGCGAACGTCTTGGCGTTCAAGCACATGGCAGAAACAAGGTGTGAACAGATGAGCTGCTGCTATTTTCTCCGTTCGGCATGCTTCGTTGTAGCTCTCTTGCCGGTCGCCGGCTTAGCGGCTTGCTTTGCGCGACTAGCTCTGGGGAGAGAAGGAGATAGCGCCGGAAACCTCGCCTTTTGCCTTCTTCGGCGCTGGAACCTGGTTGCTGCGCCTTCTCTTTGTCCATGTGCACACACACGATTCCTCAGCGAAAACCATGCAGAAACCTTTCCACGAGCACCCAGGGATGTGCACCCAGCACCACGTGCACGCACACGCAGCTAGAGAAAAGCACCTACCTTTTCACACACTGATGCCTAAGCAAACGCGTGGCCACACACACGCACACATCCGCAAGCGCGCCTACTCCCATCTATTGAGGGAAAGACGGACGAGCTCTTTGGTTGCTCTTCACAGGCTTGTCCCTGATCTATAGCTGAGGGCAAACACTTGTGTGCTTGTGGGAGAGCCTGTGTCTTTCCTGGAAGCGTTTGGGAGTTTTGCTCAGACGCGTGTTTCCTCAAGTTCAAGAATCAAGATCTAGGATACCTGCAGACAGGTGCCTGTTTGTGTGGAGACAGTCTGTTTGAAACTGTGTTCCTCAGCGCCCGCTCTTTCTCCCCGTCGCTCCACACGCCTGGGAGTCCCTTTCTTTCTCTCCACAAGCACGTGTGTTGACTTCGTCGCACATGTGCATCTGCACAAGCGTTGAGCTCAGCAGAGCGTGTCTCTTGACACTTGATGTGCGTTGGCTGTGTCTGCCTGCTCCAGTGAAGAGAGAAACGGGAAATCATCTTGGTAGAGGCAACAAAGCAAAAGCGAGGCAGGATTGACATCTGCTCAACAGAGACGGATTCCCTGCGCTGACACAGTTCACAGTTACACGAGAAGCAATCTGAGCGGTCCGTCGACCGGAGACGTGTTTCCCAAGAGGTCGTTTAGCGAGTGAACAGCAGTGTGCGCGACTTTCAGGAGTGTGCCTGGAAAGTGCCAGAATCACCAGGAGCATCTGTGCAAAAGCTGCTGCCTCTGTGACCGCATTGAGGCACGTTCGCGTGTCTGCGAGTATATAGACGGCTCTTTCGCGTTCACTCCGAGGGAAACGGTCCGCTATTGCTTCTGTGCGCACAGACGCGATTCCCTTGTCTCTTGCGAACACAGGGAACTCTGTGCATCCAAATCTACAGGCTAAGGACGCGTCTGCATATGTTTTGGTGAACAATCGAGTGTGCGTGTTCTGACAGCTGCCTCTATGCAGACGTCTCCACAGAGCCACTTCTGAATGCCCCGCAGCCCAGGACTGAATGGATACACTAACAAGTGCACCGGTGTGAGCAACCACATATGCAGAAGGACGTCTTTCATCTCACAGAAGCGCGAACGTCTTGGCGTTCAAGCACATGGCAGAAACAAGGTGTGAACAGATGAGCTGCTGCTATTTTCTCCGTTCGGCATGCTTCGTTGTAGCTCTCTTGCCGGTCGCCGGCTTAGCGGCTTGCTTTGCGCGACTAGCTCTGGGGAGAGAAGGAGATAGCGCCGGAAACCTCGCCTTTTGCCTTCTTCGGCGCTGGAACCTGGTTGCTGCGCCTTCTCTTTGTCCATGTGCACACACACGATTCCTCAGCGAAAACCATGCAGAAACCTTTCCACGAGCACCCAGGGATGTGCACCCAGCACCACGTGCACGCACACGCAGCTAGAGAAAAGCACCTACCTTTTCACACACTGAAGCCTAAGCAAACGCGTGGCCACACACACGCACACATCCGCAAGCGCGCCTACTCCCATCTATTGAGGGAAAGACGGACGAGCAACGTCCTGACAGGCTTGAGGGGAAAAACGTCCGTTGACGGTTGGCGTACTGCACGCCCGCCTACGGGGCTGCAGGGGAATCCACATTTGGAAGGTACCTGAAGATGTGTGCCTGTTCTTGGAGCTCCGCTAGTAGGGTAGCAAAGACACTCGTAGGCAGTACTGAATGCTGCTCCGTGCTACTTCTCCTCCGCTGGCAAATGCTTCACAGTCGCCCTAGGAAAGACGTTTAACAATCGATCTCCAAGAGGAACGAAACACATGATGCCATAAGGC
>NW_027288652.1:0-110288 GCF_037038585.1 Patagioenas fasciata | reverse complement strand
GACCTGAGCCTGGAGCCCGACCTGGAGCCCAACCTGAGCCTGGAGCCCAACCTGAGCCTGGAGCCCGACCTGAGCCTGGAGCCCAACCTGAGCCTTGAGCTCAGTATTTACTACTGATCAGTATTTAGTAATGATGGTCAGTATTTATTAATGATGATCAGTATTTATTAATGGTGATCAGTAATTATTAATAACGGCTAGTATTTATTAATGACGCTCAGTATTTATTAATGATGGTCAGTATTTATTAATGACGATCAGTATTAGTGGTGATCAGTAATTATTAATAACGGTATTTATTAATGACGATCAGTATTTATTAATGATGGTCAGTATTTATTAGGGACAATCAGCATTTATTAATGATGGTCAGTATTTATTAATGACGATCAGCATTATTAATAAGGATCAATATTTATTAATGGTGATCAGTATTTATTAATAACGACCAGTGTTTATTAGTGATGGTCAGTATTTATTAATGGTGATCAGTATTTATTAATGATGGTCAGTATTTATTAAGGACGATCAGTATTTATTAATGGTGATCAGTAATTATTAATAACAGTCAGTATTTATTAATGACGATCACTATTTATTAATGATGGTCAGTATTTATTAATGACGATCAGTATTATTAATGATGATCATTATTTATTAATGATGATCAGTATTTATTAATAACAATCAGTATTTATTAGTGACAGTCAGCATTTATTAAGGACAGTCAGTATTTATGAATGGTGGTCAGTATTTATTAAGGACATCAGTATTTATTAATGATAGTCAGTATTTATTAAGGACAATCAGTATTTATTAATGATGGTCAGTTTTTATTAATGGTGATCAGTATTTATTAATAAGGATCAGTATTAATGATGATCAGTATTTATTAATGATGGTCAGTATTTATTAATGACAATCGGCATTATTAATAAGGATCAATATTTATTAATGGTGATCATTTATTAATAACGATCAGTATTTATTAGTGATGGTCAGTATTTATTAATGGCGATCAGTATTTATTAATGATGGTCAGTATTTATTAATAGCGATCAGTATTTATTAATGACAATCAGTATTTATTAATGACGGTCAGTATTTATTAATAACGATTGGTATTTATTAATGATGATCAGTATTTATTAATGATGGTCAGTATTTATTAATGATGATCAGCAATATGAATAAGGATCAATATTTATTAATGGTGATCAGCATTTATTAATAATGATCAGTATGTATTAATAACGATCAGTATTAATGATAACCAGTATTTATTAATGATGGTCAGTATTTATTAATGGCGATCAGTATTTATTAATAACGATCAGTATTAATGATGATCAGTATTCATTAATGATGATCAGTATTTATTAATGACAATCAGCATTATTAATAAAGACCAATATTTATTAATGGTGATCAGCATTTATTAATAATGATCAGTATTTATTAATGATGGTCGGTATTTATTAACGGCGATCAGTATTTATTAAGGATGATCAGTATTTACTAATGACGGTCAGTATTTATTAACGGTGGCTGGTATTTATCAACAATCGGTATTGATTAACGGTCGCTATCTATTAATGATGAGCATTTATTAACGGCAGAGCAACCCCTGCCCGCCACCGTTGCTTCTCTCGTGCAGGGTGGGAACATCTACCGCCTGCCGACCGCGGCTGGGAGGAAAACGCCTGCACCGGGCGGTGAGTGAACCCGTGGGAGCTTGAGGGCACGTTTGCCTTAAATCCTTGTTATTTAACCCTTTTGGCTTGAAACCTTTGAGACCGAACGCCGATTGATTCCACCGGGCAAGCTCCACCTGCCTGGAGCTTCAGTGCCGACTACGCCATCTGTTCTAAAAGCGCCGTGACTTTATCATGTTGATTTTTTTACCTATTTATCCTGATTTTTGTCACTTTAGCCACTTGGCGGCTACTCCGGTTGAGGATGGCGGCGTCTCCATGTGCCGGAACCACGGGTGGTCGGTGGACGCCGAGAGGGGGCAGGTAACGGGCACCCATGGGTGCTGCTCATTGAGCGGGGATCTGAGCGAAGGCGGCGAGGGGGACGGCGGTGCCGTCGAAGCCCTTTGCGGGGGTCGTTACCAAATTGTGCGTAACTGGATGATTTGTGAAAGTCGCTGCCGATTGAGTGGAGACGACGGGGTGAGAAAACGAGAAATAGGGAATCGCTGCGGTGTAAAGATTCGCGTTGCGCGCTCCCGCCCGGTTTGGGTCGTGTTTAGCGTAGCGGGTTTTATTATCCTCGTTATATAATGGAGAAATAATTGGGAAGAGCAGTTTGCAAAGCGCTTTGATATCCTCCAGCGCCACCGACGCTCCCGGTTCCGTTTGTGCTCAGGTGCGCGACGCGGGCGATGCAAACACCGCGAAACCATCGTTGGGAGATGGAAACGGCGCCTCCGAACCCCCGACGCTGTCCGAAAACCCCCCTGGTGATCCCGGTGTTGGTTCCAGTGACAAGGAACGAGGTGGGTGAGGAGTACTTGGATGGTTGTGCGATGATTCGGCAACCGGCGGTGCCGGAGTCGCTTCCCAGAGCACCCGTGTGTGTGTCCCTGGCTGAACCAAGGGTGCTACGTGCCCCAGAACCCCCCAAATTACACCCAAATAACACCCAAATACACCCGGGAGTAACCCTAAGGACCCAGTAGTTGGGGGGTGTCAAGGGTTAAGATCGTGAAACTGTGGGGACCCCTAATGTCCCCAGGGGCCATTGTGACATCCTGGGGACCCTGCATTGTCCCCAGGGCCATTGTGACACCATGGGGACCCACTTTGTCCCCAGGGCCCATTGTGACGTCTCAGGATCCCCCATTGTCCCCAGGGCCCATTATGACATTCTGGGGACCCCAAATGTCCCCAGGGCCCATTGTGACATTCTGGGGACCCCCTTTGTCCCCAGGGCCCATTGTGACATCCCAGAACCCCAATTTGTCCTCAGGGCCCATTGTGACATCCTGGAGACCCCCTTTATCCCCAGAGCTCGTTGTCGCACCATGGGGACCCCCTTTGTCACTGGGGCCCATTGTGACATCCCAGGACCCCCCATTGTCCCCAGGGCCCATTGTGACACCGTGGGGACACCGCCTTTTCCCCAGGGCCCATTGTGACGTCTCAGGACCCCCTTTGTCCCCAGGGCCCACTGTGGCACCATGGGGACCCCCTTTGTCCTCTGGGCCCATTGTGACATTCCAGGACCCCACTTTGTCCCCAGGGCCCATTGTGACACCGTGGGGACCCCCCTTGTCCCCAGGGCCCATTGTGACAATTAAGGGACCCCCTTTGTCCCCAGGGCCCATTTTGACATCCCAGGACCCCACTTTGTCCCCAGTGCTCATTGTGAAATTCTGGGGACCCCCCTTGTCCTCAGGGCTCATTGTGACAGCCGAGGACCTTACTTTGTCCCCAGGGCCCATTGTGACATCCCAGGACCCCCCACTGTCTCCAGTGCCCATTGTGACATCATGGGGACCACCCTTTTTCCCCAGGGCTCATTGTGACGTCCCAGGACCCCTCGTTGTCCCCAGGCCCCATCGTGACATCCTGGGGACCCCCCTTGTCTCCAGGGCCCATAGTGGCACTGTGGGGACTCATCACTTGGGCCCATTGTGACATCCTGGAGACCCCCCTTTATCCCCAGGGCCCATTGTGACACCGTGGAGACCCCATTTGTCACTGGGGCCCATTGTGACATCCCAGGACACCCCATTGTCCCCAGGGCCCACTGAGACATCCCGGCGACCACCCTTTGTCCCCAGGCCCATTATGCACATTCAGGGGACACCCCTTTGTCCCCAAGGCCCATTGTGACATCCTGGGGAGACCCCATTGTCCCCAAGGCCCATTGTGGCACCATGGGGACCCCCTTTGTCCCCAGTGCCCATTGTGGCATCTTAGGACCCCACTTTGTCCCCAGGGCCCATTGTGACATCCCAGGAGCCACCGTTGTCCCCAGTGTCCATTGTGGCATCCTGGGACCCCCGTTGTCCCCAGGGCCCATTGTGGCACCATGTGGACCCCCTTTTTCCCGAGGGCCCATTATAACGTCCCAGGACCCCCCATTGTCCCCAGGGACCATTGTGACACTGTGGGGACCCCCTTTGTCTCCAGGGCCCATTGTGACGTCCCAGGACCCTGCTTTGTCCCTGGGGCCCATTGTGACATCCTGGGGAACCGCTTTGTCCCCAGGACCCATTGTGACGTCCCAGGACCCCCCCTTGTCCCCAGGGCTCATTGTGATGTCCCAGGATCCCCATTGTCCCCAGAGCCCATTGTGATGTCCTGGGAACCCCCTTTGACCCCAGGGTCCATTGTGACACCATGGGGACCCCCTCTTGTCCCCAGGGCCCATCGTGGCACCGTGGGGACCCCCTTGTCACTGGGGACCCATTGTGACACTATGGGGACCCCCCCTTGTCCCCAGGGCCCATTGTGACATCCTGGGACCCCCCTTTGTCCCCAGTGCTCATTGTGAAATCCTGGGGACCCACTTTGTCCCCAGGGCCCATTGTGGCACCATGGGGAGCGCCTTTGTCACTGGGGACCATTGTGACATTCCAGGATTTTACTTTGTCCCCGGGGCCCATTGTGACATCCTGGGGATCCCCCTTTGTCGCCAGGGCCCACTGTGACACCGTGGGCACCCTCTTTGTCCCATGGGCCCATTGTGACCTTCAAGGGACCCCCCATTGTCCCCAGGGCCCATTGTGACATCCTGGGTACCCCCTTTGTCCCCAAGACCCATTGTGACATCCTAGTACCCCCCGCAGTCCCCAGGGCCCATTGTGACATCCTGGGGATCCCTTTGGCCCCAGGGCCCATTGTGACAGGGCGGGGATCCCCCTTGTCCCCAGGGCCCATTGTGAAACCGTGGGGACCCTCTTGTCCCCAGGGCCCATTGTGGCACCGTGGAGACCCCCCCTTTGTCTCCAGTGCCCATTGTGACATCCTGGGGACCCCCTTTGTCCCCAGTGCTCATTGTGACAGGGTGGGACCCCCCTTGTACCCAGGGCCCGTTGTGACATCCTGGGGACCCCCTTTGTCCCCAGGGCCTATTGTGACATCCTGGGGAGTCCCCTTTATCCCCAGGGCCCATTGTGACATCCTGGGGACCCCCTTTGTCCCTAGGGTTCATTGTGACATCCCAGGACCCCCATTGTCCCCAGGGCCCATTGTGAACAACCTGGGGACCCCCCTTTTTCCCCGGGCCCATTGTGGCGTCCCAGGATGCTTCGTTGTCCCCTGGGCCCATTGTGACATCCCGGGGACCCCTTTTGTCCCCAGGGTCCATTGTGACATCCTGGGGCCTCCCTTTGTCCCCAGGGCCCATTGTGACATCGCAGGAGCCCCCATTGTCCCAAGGGCACATTGTTACATCCTGGGGACCCCCTTGTCCCCAGGGCCCATCGTGGCACCGTGGGGACCCCCCCTTTGTCTCCAGTGCCCATTGTGACATCCTTGGGACCCCCCTTGTCCCCAGGACCCGTTGTGACATCTTGGGGACCCCTATGTCACCAGAGCCCATTGTGATATCCTGGGGAGCCCCCTTTGTCCCCAGGGCCCATTGTGCACATCCTGTGGACCCCTCTTTGTCCCCAGGGCCCATTGTGATATCCTGGGGAGCCCTCTTTTTCCCCAGGGCCTATTGTGACATCCCAGGACCCCCCATTGTCCCCAGGGCCCATTGTGACACCGTGGAGACCCTCCTTGTCCTCAGGGCCCATTATGACATTCAGGGGACTCCTCTTTGTCCCCAGGGCCTATTGTGACATCCTGGGGACCCCCCTTTTCTCCAGGGCCCATTGTGACGTCCCAGGACCCCCTGTTGTTCCCCCGGCCCATTGTGAAATCCTGGAGACACCCTCTTTTTCCCCAAGGCCCATTATGACATCCCACGACCCCCCATTGTCCCCAGGCCCCATTATGCACATCCTGCGGTCCCCCTTTATCCCCCGTCCCCATTCTGACACTGTGGGGACCCCCGTTGTCCCCAGGACCCATTGTGACATCCTGGGGAGCCCCTTTGTCCCCAGGGCCTATTGTGACATCCCAAAATCCCCCATTGTCCCCAGGGCTCATTGTGACACCGTGGGGACCCCCCCTTTTTCTCCAGTGCCCATTGTGACATCCTGGGGACCCCCCTTTGTCTCCAAGGCCCATTGTGACGTTCAGGGGAACCCCCTTTGTCCCCAGGGCCCATTGTGACATCCTGGGGACTCACTTTGTCCCCAGGGCCCATTGTGACATCCCAGGACCCCCCATTGTACCCAGGGCCCATTGTGACATCCTGGGAACCCCCTTGTCCCCAGGGCCCATCGTGGCACCGTGGGGACCCTCCCCTTTTGCTCCAGTGCCAATTGTGACATCCTTGGGACCCCTCTTGTCCTCAGAGCCCATTGTGACATCCTGGGGAGCCCCCTTTGTCCCCAGGGCCCATTGTGCACATCCTGTGGACCCCTCTTTGTCCCCAGGGCCCATTGTGATATCCTGGGGAGCCCTCTTTTTCCCCAGGGCCTATTGTGACATCCCAGGACCCCCCATTGTCCCCAGGGCCCATTGTGACACCGTGGAGACCCTCCTTGTCCTCAGGGCCCATTATGACATTCAGGGGACTCCTCTTTGTCCCCAGGGCCTATTGTGACATCCTGGGGACCCCCCTTTTCTCCAGGGCCCATTGTGACGTCCCAGGACCCCCTGTTGTTCCCCCGGCCCATTGTGAAATCCTGGAGACACCCTCTTTTTCCCCAAGGCCCATTATGACATCCCACGACCCCCCATTGTCCCCAGGCCCCATTATGCACATCCTGCGGTCCCCCTTTATCCCCCGTCCCCATTCTGACACTGTGGGGACCCCCGTTGTCCCCAGGACCCATTGTGACATCCTGGGGAGCCCCTTTGTCCCCAGGGCCTATTGTGACATCCCAAAATCCCCCATTGTCCCCAGGGCTCATTGTGACACCGTGGGGACCCCCCCTTTTTCTCCAGTGCCCATTGTGACATCCTGGGGACCCCCCTTTGTCTCCAAGGCCCATTGTGACGTTCAGGGGAACCCCCTTTGTCCCCAGGGCCCATTGTGACATCCTGGGGACTCACTTTGTCCCCAGGGCCCATTGTGACATCCCAGGACCCCCCATTGTACCCAGGGCCCATTGTGACATCCTGGGAACCCCCTTGTCCCCAGGGCCCATCGTGGCACCGTGGGGACCCTCCCCTTTTGCTCCAGTGCCAATTGTGACATCCTTGGGACCCCTCTTGTCCTCAGAGCCCATTGTGACATCCTGGGGAGCCCCCTTTGTCCCCAGGGCCCATTGTGACATCCCAGGACCCCCCATTTTCCCCAGGGCGCATTGTGACATCCTGGGGACCCCCTTTGTCCCCAGGGGCCATTGTGACATACCAGGACCCACCCTTGTCCCCAGAGTCCATTGTGACATCCTGGGCAGCCCCCTTTGTCCCCAGGCCCATTGTGACATCCTGGGGACCCTGTTGTCTCAAGGGCCCATTGTGACACCGTGGGGACCCCCTTTGTCACTGGGGCCCATTGTGGCATACCAGGACTCCACTTTGTCCCCAGGGCCCATTGTGACATCCTGGGGACCCCTTTGTCCCCAGGCACCATTGTGACAGGGCGGGACACCCCTTGTCTCCAAGGCCCATTGTGACATCATGGGGATCCCATTTGTGCCCAGGGCCCATTGTTACATCCTGGGGACCCCCTTTGTCCCTAGGGTTCATTGTGACATCCCAGGACCCCCATTGTCCCCAGGGCCCATTGTGAACAACCTGGGGACCCCCCTTTTTCCCCGGGCCCATTGTGGCGTCCCAGGATGCTTCGTTGTCCCCTGGGCCCATTGTGACATCCCGGGGACCCCTTTTGTCCCCAGGGTCCATTGTGACATCCTGGGGCCTCCCTTTGTCCCCAGGGCCCATTGTGACATCGCAGGAGCCCCCATTGTCCCAAGGGCACATTGTTACATCCTGGGGACCCCCTTGTCCCCAGGGCCCATCGTGGCACCGTGGGGACCCCCCCTTTGTCTCCAGTGCCCATTGTGACATCCTTGGGACCCCCCTTGTCCCCAGGACCCATTGTGCACATCCTGTGGACCCCTCTTTGTCCCCAGGGCCCATTGTGATATCCTGGGGAGCCCTCTTTTTCCCCAGGGCCTATTGTGACATCCTGGGGACCCCCTTTGTCCCCCGGGCCCATTGTGACATCCTGAAGACCCCCTTTGTCCCCAGGGCCTATTGTGACATCCCAGGACCCCCCCTTTTCTCCAGGGCCCATTGTGACGTCCCAGGACCCCCTATTGTCCCCAGAGCCCATTGTGACATCCCAGGACCCCCATTGTCCCCAGGCCCCATTATACACATCCTGGGGTCCCGCTTTATCCCCAGGGCCATTGTGACACCATGGGGACCCCCTTTGTCCCCAGGACCCATTGTGACGTCCCAGGATGCCCCATTGTCCCCTGGGCCCATTGTGAAATCATGGGGACCCCCTTTGTCCCCAGGGCCTATTGTGACATCCCAGGACCCCCCATTGTCCCCAGGGCCCATTGTGACACCGTGGAGACCCTCCTTGTCCTCAGGGCCCATTATGACATTCAGGGGACTCCTCTTTGTCCCCAGGGCCTATTGTGACATCCTGGGGACCCCCCTTTACTCCAGGGCCCATTGTGACACCGTGGAGACCCCATTTGTCACTGGGGCCCATTGTGACATCCCAGGACACCCCATTGTCCCCAGGGCCCACTGAGACATCCCGGCGACCACCCTTTGTCCCCAGGGCCCATTATGCACATTCAGGGGACACCCCTTTGTCCCCAAGGCCCATTGTGACATCCTGGGGAGACCCCATTGTCCCCAAGGCCCATTGTGGCACCATGGGGACCCCCTTTGTCCCCAGTGCCCATTGTGACATCTTAGGACCCCACTTTGTCCCCAGGGCCCATTGTGACATCCTGGGGACCACCTGTGTCCCCAGGGCCCATTGTGACATCCCAGGAGCCACCGTTGTCCCCAGGGCCCATTGTGACATCCTGGGGACCCCCTTGTCCCCAGTGTCCATTGTGGCATCCTGGGACCCCCGTTGTCCCCAGGGCCCATTCTGGCACCATGTGGACCCCCTTTTACCCGAGGGCCCATTATAACGTCCCAGGACCCCCCATTGTCCCCTGGGCCCATTGTGACATCCTGGGGTCCCCCTTTTGTCCCCTGGGCCCATTGTGACACCATGGGTACCCCCTTTGGCCCATGGGCCCATTGTGACATCCTGAAGACCCCCTTTGTCCCCAGGGCCTATTGTGACATCCCAGGACCCCCCCTTTTCTCCAGGGCCCATTGTGACGTCCCAGGACCCCCTATTGTCCCCAGAGCCCATTGTGACATCCCAGGACCCCCCATTGTCCCCAGGCCCCATTATACACATCCTGGGGTCCCCCTTTATCCCCAGGGCCATTGTGACACCATGGGGACCCCCTTTGTCCCCAGGGCCCATTGTGACGTCCCAGGATGCCCCATTGTCCCCTGGGCCCATTGTGAAATCATGGGGACCCCCTTTGTCCCCAGGGCCTATTGTGACATCCCAGGACCCCCCATTGTCCCCAGGGCCCATTGTGACACCGTGGAGACCCTCCTTGTCCTCAGGGCCCATTATGACATTCAGGGGACTCCTCTTTGTCCCCAGGGACTATTGTGACATCCTGGGGACCCCCCTTTACTCCAGGGCCCATTGTGACGTCCCAGGACCCCCTATTGTTCCCAGGGCCCATTGTGACATTCTGGGGACCCCAAATGTCCCCAGGGCCCGTTGTGACATCCTGGGGACCCCCTTTGTCCCCAGGGCCTATTGTGACATCCTGGGGAGTACCCTTTATCCCCAGGGACCATTATGACACTGTGGGGATCTCCTTTGTCCCCAGGGACCATTGTGACACTGTGGGGACCCCCTTTGTCCCCAGGGCCCATTGTGACATCCTGGGGACCCCCCTTGTCCCCAGGGCCCATTGTGAAATCCGGGGAACCCCCTGGTCTCCAGGGCCCATAGTGGTACCGTGGGGACTCGTCCTGTCACTTGGGTCCATTGTGACACCATGGGGACCCCGCCTTTGTCTCCAGTACCCATTGTGACATCCTGGGGACCCCTTTGTCCCCGGGGCCCATTGTGACATCCTGGGGACCCCCCTTTGTCCCCAGGGCCCATTGTGACATCCCAGAACCCCAATTTGTCCTCAGGGCCCATTGTGACATCCTGGGGACCCCCTTGTCCCCAGGGCCCATCGTGGCACCGAGGGGACCCCCCCCCCCCCCAGTCCCCAGGGCCCATTGTGGCACCATGGACACCCCCTTTGTCCCCAGGGCCCATTGTGACATCCCAGGACCCCACCTTCTCCCCAGGGTCCCTTCTGACAGGGTGGGGACCCCCCCTTTCTCCCCAGGGCTCATTGTGACGTCCCAGGACCCCTCGTTGTCCCCAGTGCCCATTGTGACATCCTGGGGACCCCCCTTGTCCCCAGGGCCCATTGTGAAATCCGGGGAACCCCCTGGTCTCCAGGGCCCATAGTGGTACCGTGGGGACTCGTCCTGTCACTTGGGTCCATTGTGACACCATGGGGACCCCGCCTTTGTCCCCAGTACCCATTGTGACATCCTGGGGACCCCTTTTTCCCCGGGGCCCATTGTGACATCCTGGGGACCCCCCTTTGTCCCCAAGGCCCATTGTGACACCGTGGGGACCCCACTTCTTTCCAGGACCCATTGTGGCATTCTGGGGACTTCCTTTGTCCCCAGGGCCCATTGTGACATCCTGGAGACCCCCTTTATCCCCAGAGCTCGTTGTCGCACCATGGGGACCCCCTTTGTCACTGGGGCCCATTGTGACATCCCAGGACCCCCCATTGTCCCCAGGGCCCATTGTGACACCGTGGGGACCCCGCCTTTTCCCCAGGGCCCATTGTGACGTCTCAGGACCCCCTTTGTCCCCAGGGCCCACTGTGGCACCATGGGGACCCCCTTTGTCCTCTGGGCCCATTGTGACATTCCAGGACCCCACTTTGTCCCCAGGGCCCATTGTGACAATTAAGGTACCCCCTTTGTCCCCAGGGCCCATTTTGACATCCCAGGACCCCACTTTGTCCCCAGTGCTCATTGTGAAATTCTGGGGACCCCCCTTGTCCTCAGGGCTCATTGTGACAGCCGAGGACCTTACTTTGTCCCCAGGGCCCATTGTGACATCCCAGGACCCCCCACTGTCTCCAGTGCCCATTGTGACATCATGGGGACCACCCTTTTTCCCCAGGGCTCATTGTGACGTCCCAGGACCCCTCGTTGTCCCCAGGCCCCATCGTGACATCCTGGGGACCCCCCTTGTCTCCAGGGCCCATAGTGGCACTGTGGGGACTCATCACTTGGGCCCATTGTGACATCCTGGAGACCCCCCTTTATCCCCAGGGCCCATTGTGACACCGTGGAGACCCCATTTGTCACTGGGGCCCATTGTGACATCCCAGGACACCCCATTGTCCCCAGGGCCCACTGAGACATCCCGGCGACCACCCTTTGTCCCCAGGGCCCATTATGCACATTCAGGGGACACCCCTTTGTCCCCAAGGCCCATTGTGACATCCTGGGGAGACCCCATTGTCCCCAAGGCCCATTGTGGCACCATGGGGACCCCCTTTGTCCCCAGTGCCCATTGTGACATCTTAGGACCCCACATTGTCCCCAGGGCCCATTGTGACATCCTGGGGACCCCCTTGTCCCCAGGGCCCATTGTGACATCCTGGGGACCCCCTTGTCCCCAGGGCCCATTGTGGCACCATGTGGACCCCATTTTTCCCGAGGGCCCATTATAACGTCCCAGGACCCCCCATTGTCCCCTGGGCCCATTGTGACATCCTGGGGTCCCCCTTTTGTCCCCTGGGCCCATTGTGACACTGTGGGGATCTCCTTTGTCCCCAGGGACCATTGTGACACTGTGGGGACCCCCTTTGTCCCCAGGGCCCATTGTGACATCCTGGGGAATCCCTTTGTCTCCAGGGCCCATTGTGACGTCCCAGGACCCTGCTTTGTCCCCGGGGCCCATTGTGACATCCTGGGGAACCGCTTTGTCCCCAGGACCCATTGAACATCCCAGGACCCCCCCTTGTCCCCAGGGCTCATTGTGATTTCCCAGGATCCCCATTGTCCCCAGAGCCCATTGTGATGTCCTGGGAACCCCCTTTGACCCCAGGGTCCATTGTGACACCATGGGGACCCCCTCTTGTCCCCAGGGACCATCGTGGCACCGTGGGGACCCCCTTGTCACTGGGGTCCCATTGTGACACTATGGGGACCCCCCTTTGTTCCCAGGGCCCATTGTAACATCCTGGGGACCCCCTTGCCTCCAGGGCCCCTTGTGACATCAAAGGATCACCCTTTGTCCCCAGGACCCATTGTGACATCCCAGGACCCCACTTACTCCCCAGGGCCCATTGTGGCACCATGAGGACCCCCTTTGTCACTGGTGCCCATTGTGACATCCCAGGACCCCCCATTGTCTGCAGAGCCCATTGTGACACTATAGGGACCCCCCTTGTCACTGAGGAGCCATTGTGACACCATGGGCACCTCCCCTTGTCGTCAGAGCCCATCGTGACATCCCAAAACCCCCAATTGTCTCCAGGGCCCATTGTGACATCCTGGGGACCTCCCTTTCTCCCCAGGGCCCATTGTGACGTTCCAGGAACCCCCATTGTCCTCAGGGCCCATTGTGACATTCAGGGGACCCCCTTTGTCTTCAGGGCCCATTGTGACACCATGGAGACCCCATTTGTCACTCGGGCCCATTGTGACATCCTAGGACCCCCCATTGTCCCCAAGGCCCATTGCGACATCCTGGGGACCCCCCTTTGTCCTCAGGGCCCATTGTGACATTCAGGGCACCCCTCTTTGTCCCCAGGGCCCATTCTGATACCATGGGGACCACTTTGTCCCCAGGGCCCACTGTGACATCCTGGGGACGCCCTTTGTCCCCAGGGCCCATTTTGACACCATGTGCACCCCCCTTTGTGCCCAGGGCCGATTGTGACATCCTGGGGACCCTCTTTGTCCCCAGGGCCCATTGTGACATCCTGGGGACACCCCATTGTCTCCAGGGCCCATTGTGAACATCCTGGGGACCCCCTTGTCCCCAGGGCCCATCGTGGCACCGTGGGGACCCCCCGTTGTCCCCAGGGCCTATAGTGACACCGTGGGTACCCCCTTTATCCCATGAGCCCATTGTGACATCCTGGGGACCCCCCTTGTCCCCAGGGCTTATTGTGACATCCTGGGGACCGCCTTTGTCCCCAGGGCCCATTGTGACATCCCAGGACCCCAAGTTGTCCCCAGGGCCCATTGTGACATCCCAGGACCCCAAGTTGTCCCCAGGGACCATTGTGACACCGTGGGGACCCCCTTTGTCCTCAGGGCCCGTTGTGAACATCCTGGGGACCCCCTTGTCCACACGACCCATCGTGGCACCGTGGGGACCCCCCGTTGTCCCCAGGGCCTATAGTGACACCGTGGGTACCCCCTTTATCCCATGAGCCCATTGTGACATCCTGGGGACCCCCTTGTCCCCAGGGCCCATTGTGACACCATGGGGATCGCCTTTGTCCCTGTGGCCCATTGTGACATCCCAGGACCCCGCGTTGTCCCCAGGGCCCATTCTGACATCCTGGGGACCTCCCTTGTCTCCAGGGCTTATTGTGACATCCTGGGGACCCCTTTGTCCCAGGGGCACATTGTGGCACCATGGGGACCCCCTTTATCCCCAGGGCCACTTGTGACATCCTGGGGACCCCCCTTGTCCCCAGTGCCCATTATGACATTCTGGGGACCCCCTTTGTCCCAGGGGCACATTGTGGCACCACGGGGACCCCCTTTGTCACCGGGGCCCATTGTGACATCCCAGGACCCCAAGTTGTCCCCAGGGCCCATTGTGACACCATGGGTACCCCCTTTGTCCCATGGGCCCATTGTGACATCCTGGGGACCCCCTTGTCGCCAGGGCCCATCATGGCACCGTGGGGACCCCCCTTTGTCCCCAGTGCCCATTGTGACATCCTGGGGACCCCCCTTGTCCCCATGGCTTATTGTGACACCCTGGGACCGCCTTTGTCCCCAGGGCCCATTGTGATGTCCCAGGACCCCCCATTGTCCCCAGGGACCATTGTGACATCCTGGGGACCCCCTTTGTCCCAAGACCCCATTGTGACATCCTGGGGACCCCGCCTTGTCCCCAAAGCCCATTGTGACATCCTGGGGACCCTCTTTGTCCCCAGGGCCCATTGTGGCACCATGGGGACACCCTTTGTCACTGGGGCCAGTTGTGACATCCCAGGACCCCACTTTGTCCCCAGGGCTTATTGTGATACCATGGGGAACCCCCTTGTCCCCAGGGCCCATTGTGACATTCAGGGGGACTCCTCTTTGTCCCCAGGGCCTATTGTGTCATCCTGGGGATCTCCCCTTGTCTCTAGGGCCCATTGTGAGACTGTGGAAGACCCCCTTTGTCCCCAAGTCCCATTGTGACGTCCCAGGACGCCTCGTTGTCCCCAGGACCCATTGTGACTCCATGGGAACCCCCCCTTGTCCCCAGGGCCCATTGTGATATCCTGGGACCCCCCTTTGTCCCCAGTGCTCATTGTGAAATCCTGGGGACCCACTTTGTCCCCAGGGCCCATTGTGGCACCATGGGGAGCGCCTTTGTCACTGGGGACCATTGTGACATTCCAGGATTTTACTTTGTCCCCGGGGCCCATTGTGACATCCTGGGGATCCCCCTTTGTCGCCAGGGCCCACTGTGACACCGTGGGCACCCTCTTTGTCCCATGGGCCCATTGTGACCTTCAAGGGACACCCCATTGTCCCCAGGGCCCATTGTGACATCCTGGGTACCTCCTTTGTCCCCAAGACCCATTGTGACATCCTAGTACCCCCCGCAGTCCCCAGGGCCCATTGTGACATCCTGGGGATCCCTTTGGCCCCAGGGCCCATTGTGACAGGGCGGGGATCCCCCTTGTCCCCAGGGCCCATTGTGAAACCGTGGGGACCCTCTTGTCCCCAGGGCCCATTGTGGCACCGTGGAGACCCCCCCTTTGTCTCCAGTGCCCATTGTGACATCCTGGGGACCCCCTTTGTCCCCAGTGCTCATTGTGACAGGGTGGGACCCCCCTTGTACCCAGGGCCCGTTGTGACATCCTGGGGACCCCCTTTATCCCCAGGGCCCATTGTGACATCCTGGGGACCCCCTTTGTCCCTAGGGTTCATTGTGACATCCCAGGACCCCCATTGTCCCCAGGGCCCATTGTGAACAACCTGGGGACCCCCCTTTTTCCCCGGGCCCATTGTGGCGTCCCAGGATGCTTCGTTGTCCCCTGGGCCCATTGTGACATCCCGGGGACCCCTTTTGTCCCCAGGGTCCATTGTGACATCATGGGGCCTCCCTTTGTCCCCAGGGCCCATTGTGACATCGCAGGAGCCCCCATTGTCCCAAGGGCACATTGTTACATCCTGGGGACCCCCTTGTCCCCAGTGCCCATCGTGGCACCGTGGGGACCCCCCCTTTGTCTCCAGTGCCCATTGTGACATCCTTGGGACCCCCCTTGTCCCCAGGACTCGTTGTGACATCTTGGGGACCCCTATGTCACCAGAGCCCATTGTGATATCCTGGGGAGCCCCCTTTGTCCCCAGGGCCCATTGTGCACATCCTGTGGACCCCTCTTTGTCCCCAGGGCCCATTGTGATATCCTGGGGAGCCCTCTTTTTCCCCAGGGCCTACTGTGACATCCTGGGGACCCCCTTTGTCCCCCGGGCCCATTGTGACATCCTGAAGACCCCCTTTGTCCCCAGGGCCTATTGTGACATGCCAGGACCTTCCCTTTTCTCCAGGGCCCATTGTGACGTCCCAGGACCCCCTATTGTCCCCAGAGCCCATTGTGACATCCCAGGACCCCCCATTGTCCCCAGGCCCCATTATACACATCCTGGGGTCCCCCTTTGTCCCCAGGGCCCATTGTGACACCATGGGGACCCCCTTTATCCCCAGGGCCATTGTGACACCATGGGGACCCCCTTTGTCCCCAGGGCCCATTGTGACACCATGGGGTCCCCCTTTATCCCCAGGGCCATTGTGACACCATGGGGACCCCCTTTATCCCCAGGGCCATTGTGATACCATGGGGACCCCCTTTGTCCCCAGGACCCATTGTGACGTCCCAGGATGCCCCATTGTCCCCTGGGCCCATTGTGAAATCATGGGGACCCCCTTTGTCCCCAGGGCCTATTGTGACATCCCAGGACCCCCCATTGTCCCCAGGGCCCATTGTGACACCGTGGAGACCCTCCTTGTCCTCAGGGCCCATTATGACATTCAGGGGACTCCTCTTTGTCCCCAGGGCCTATTGTGACATCCTGGGGACCCCCCTTTACTCCAGGGCCCATTGTGACGTCCCAGGACCCCCTATTGTTCCCAGGGCCCATTGTGACATTCTGGGGACCCCAAATGTCCCCAGGGCCCATTGTGACATTCTGGGGACCCCTCTTTGTCCCCAGGGCCCATTGTGGCACCATGGGGACCCCCTTTGTCCCCAGGGCCCATTGTGACATCCCAGAACCCCAATTTGTCCTCAGGGCCCATTGTGACATCCTGGGGACCCCCTTGTCCCCAGGGCCCATCGTGGCACCGAGGGGACCCCCCCCACCTAGTCCCCAGGGCCCATTGTGGCACCATGGACACCCCCTTTGTCCCCAGGGCCCATTGTGACATCCCAGGACCCCACCTTCTCCCCAGGGTCCCTTCTGACAGGGTGGGGACCCCCCTTTCTCCCCAGGGCTCATTGTGACGTCCCAGGACCCCTCGTTGTCCCCAGTGCCCATTGTGACATCCTGGGGACCCCACTTCTTTCCAGGACCCATTGTGGCATTCTGGGGACTTCCTTTGTCCCCAGGGCCCATTGTGACATCCTGGAGACCCCCTTTATCCCCAGAGCTCGTTGTCGCACCATGGGGACCCCCTTTGTCACTGGGGCCCATTGTGACATCCCAGGACCCCCCATTGTCCCCAGGGCCCACTGAGACATCCCGGCGACCACCCTTTGTCCCCAGGGCCCATTATGCACATTCAGGGGACACCCCTTTGTCCCCAAGGCCCATTGTGACATCCTGGGGAGACCCCATTGTCCCCAAGGCCCATTGTGGCACCATGGGGACCCCCTTTGTCCCCAGTGCCCATTGTGACATCTTAGGACCCCACTTTGTCCCCAGGGCCCATTGTGACATCCTGGGGACCACCTGTGTCCCCAGGGCCCATTGTGACATCCTGGGGACCCCCTTGTCCCCAGTGTCCATTGTGGCATCCTGGGACCCCCGTTGTCCCCAGGGCCCATTGTGGCACCATGTGGACCCCCTTTTTCCCGAGGGCCCATTATAACGTCCCAGGACCCCCCATTGTCCCCTGGGCCCATAGTGACATCCTGGGGTCCCCCTTTTGTCCCCTGGGTCCATTGTGACACTGTGGGGATCTCCTTTGTCCCCAGGGACCATTGTGACACTGTGGGGACCCCCTTTGTCTCCAGGGCCCTTTGTGACATCCTGGGGAATCCCTTTGTCTCCAGGGCCCATTGTGACGTCCCAGGACCCTGCTTTGTCCCCGGGGCCCATTGTGACATCCTGGGGAACCGCTTTGTCCCCAGGACCCATTGTGACGTCCCAGGACCCCCCCTTGTCCCCAGGGCTCATTGTGATGTCCCAGGATCCCCATTGTCCCCAGAGCCCATTGTGATGTCCTGGGAACCCCCTTTGACCCCAGGGTCCATTGTGACACCATGGGGACCCCCTCTTGTCCCCAGGGACCATCGTGGCACCGTGGGGACCCCCTTGTCACTGGGGACCCATTGTGACACTATGGGGACCCCCCTTTGTGCCCAGGGCCCATTGTAACATCCTGGGGACCCCCTTGCCTCCAGGGCCCCTTGTGACATCAAAGGATCACCCTTTGTCCCCAGGACCCATTGTGACATCCCAGGACCCCACTTACTCCCCAGGGCCCATTGTGGCACCATGAGGACCCCCTTTGTCACTGGTGCCCATTGTGACATCCCAGGACCCCCCATTGTCTGCAGAGCCCATTGTGACACTATAGGGACCCCCCTTGTCACTGAGGACCCATTGTGACACCATGGGCACCTCCCCTTGTCGTCAGAGCCCATCGTGACATCCCAAAACCCCCAATTGTCTCCAGGGCCCATTGTGACATCCTGGGGACCTCCCTTTCTCCCCAGGGCCCATTGTGACGTTCCAGGAACCCCCATTGTCCTCAGGGCCCATTGTGACATTCAGGGGACCCCCTTTGTCTTCAGGGCCCATTGTGACACCATAGAGACCCCATTTGTCACTCGGGCCCATTGTGACATCCTAGGACCCCCCATTGTCCCCAAGGCCCATTGCGACATCCTGGGGACCCCCCTTTGTCCTCAGGGCCCATTGTGACATTCAGGGCACCCCTCTTTGTCCCCAGGGCCCATTCTGATACCATGGGGACCACTTTGTCCCCAGGGCCCACTGTGACATCCTGGGGACGCCCTTTGTCCCCAGGGCCCATTTTGACACCATGTGCACCCCCCTTTGTGCCCAGGGCCGATTGTGACATCCTGGGGACCCTCTTTGTCCCCAGGGCCCATTGTGACATCCTGGGGACACCCCATTGTCTCCAGGGCCCATTGTGAACATCCTGGGGACCCCCTTGTCCCCAGGGCCCATCGTGGCACCGTGGGGACCCCCCGTTGTCCCCAGGGCCTATAGTGACACCGTGGGTACCCCCTTTGTCCCCAGTGCCCATTGTGACATCCTGGGGACCCCCCTTGTCCCCAGGGCTTATTGTGACATCCTGGGGACCGCCTTTGTCCCCAGGGCCCATTGTGACATCCCAGGACCCCAAGTTGTCCCCAGGGACCATTGTGACACCGTGGGGACCCCCTTTGTCCTCAGGGCCCGTTGTGAACATCCTGGGGACCCCCTTGTCCACACGACCCATCGTGGCACTGTGGGGACCCCCCGTTGTCCCCAGGGCCTATAGTGACACCGTGGGTCCCCCCTTTATCCCATGAGCCCATTGTGACATCCTGGGGACCCCCTTGTCCCCAGGGCCCATTGTGACACCATGGGGATCGCCTTTGTCCCCGTGGCCCATTGTGACATCCCAGGACCCCGCGTTGTCCCCAGTGCCCATTCTGACATCCTGGGGACCCCCCTTGTCCCCAGGGCTTATTGTGACATCCTGGGGACCCCTTTGTCCCAGGGGCACATTGTGGCACCATGGGGACCCCCTTTATCCCCAGGGCCACTTGTGACATCCGGGGGACCCCCCTTGTCCCCAGGGCCGATTGTGAAATCCGGGGAACCCCCTGGTCTCCAGGGCCCATAGTGGTACCGTGGGGACTCGTCCTGTCACTTGGGTCCATTGTGACACCATGGGGACCCCGCCTTTGTCCCCAGTACCCATTGTGACATCCTGGGGACCCCTTTGTCCCCGGGGCCCATTGTGACATCCTGGGGACCCCCCTTTGTCCCCAAGGCCCATTGTGACACCGTGGGGACCCCACTTCTTTCCAGGACCCATTGTGGCATTCTGGGGACTTCCTTTGTCCCCAGGGCGCATTGTGACATCCTGGAGACCCCCTTTATCCCCAGAGCTCGTTGTTGCACCATGGGGACCCCCTTTGTCACTGGGGCCCATTGTGACATCCCA
Source organism: Patagioenas fasciata (assembly GCF_037038585.1). NCBI lineage: Eukaryota > Metazoa > Chordata > Aves > Columbiformes > Columbidae > Patagioenas > Patagioenas fasciata. The sequence continues at coordinate 90,485 of NW_027288652.1, read as the reverse complement.
GGACCCCCCATTGTCCCCAGGGCCCATTGTGACACCGTGGGGACCCCGCCTTTTCCCCAGGGCCCATTGTGACGTCTCAGGACCCCCTTTATCCCCAGGGCCCACTGTGGCACCATGGGGACCCCCTTTGTCCTCTGGGCCCATTGTGACTTTCCAGGACCCCACTTTGTCCCCAGGGCCCATTGTGACAATTAAGGGACCCCCTTTGTCCCCAGGGCCCATTTTGACATCCCAGGACCCCACTTTGTCCCCAGTGCTCATTGTGAAATTCTGGGGACCCCCCTTGTCCTCAGGGCTCATTGTGACAGCCGAGGACCTTACTTTGTCCCCAGGGCCCATTGTGACATCCCAGGACCCCCCACTGTCTCCAGTGCCCAGTGTTCAGTGTTCATTGGTTACTGGCCTTTTGCATTTGTTAGTATTTGGTTTATTATTTGTGAACGTTTTCTTGCAATAGTTGAGCCTTGCAGTAGCCAGCAGGCTCTGATTTAGGAGAAACATGGATGATCATTTTTTGCCCTGGTGCTCCATGCTCCCACGTTAGTGTGGGTTTCCTTTTGTGTGTGTGAGAGGTCTCCTGGTCAGAAGGCCCTGAGAGGCCCCGTGTTGGTCCATCTGGTCCTTGAGGGGTGTTGCATGTGGCCTGGACACAGTAGTTTGGAAGCTGCCAGGTCCCAGACAAGGGGTCTGCAGCCCCTCTGCAGCTTTGGCAATTTCAGCATGCGTCTGGGTCCCGTGTTGTTGCCTGACCCCCGTCCAGGCACTGCAGGTCATTTCACAACGTGAAATGGAAACGCTTTTCCTTTCTGCTCGATTCCAGCCGTCCCTGTAGGCAGCGGCTCCTTGACTGCTTCACCTGAGTGTGTCCGTGAGCCTCGGGGCGATCCCACAGGTACGACCTGGGAACAAATGAGCGTTTCCATGTTAATTTTCCGTTCCTGTGAAATTTAGCTTGCTGCTTTCTTGGCTGACGCTCGGTCACGCAGAGGGGAAGTGGGTCCAGCTCAGTGCTGTGCCCCAGAGGGCTCTGCCTTGCAAAGCTCTTTGCCAACTGCTCCGTCTCTGCGCCGCTCGCAGTGCCGGCTGCCGAGGCAGCAGCAGGTTGGGGCTGAGTTTAGAGCTGGGTGAGCTCCAGGGAGTCCTTTCTCCTGACAGCTCCAGGCCTGCTTAGTGGCCACTGAGTTTGGGTTTGGGTTAGGGTTAGGCTTAGGTTTTGGAGTTTGGGTTAGGGTTAGGCTTAGGAGTTTGGGTTAGGCTTAGTCTTAAGCTTAGGAGTTTGGTTTAGGCTTAGACTTAGGGTTAGGAGTTTGAGTTAGGATTTAGGGTTAGTCTTAAGGCTAGGAGTTTGGGTTAGGGTTAGGAGTTTCCGTTAGGGTTAGGCTTAGTGTTAGGAGTTTGGCTTAGGCGTCTGGGTTGGGCTTAGGCGTCTGGGTTGGGCTTAGGCTTAGAGTTAGGAGTTTGGGTTAGGGTTAAGGGATTGGGATAAGGGTTAAGAGATTGGGTTAGGGTTAAGGGATTGGGTTAGGATTGGGTTTAGGGTTAGGAATTAGGCTTAGGTTTAGGATTAGGATTAGCGTTATGGTCTGGGTTAGGAGTTGGGGTTAGGAGTTGGGGTTAGGAATCTTAACCCTCGACAGGGACAAAGGGGGTCCCCAGGATGTCACAATGGGCCCTGGGGACAACATGGGGCCCTGGGAATTCACAATGGGCCCTGGGGACAAAGTAAGGTCCTGGAATGTCACATTGGGACCCAGTAACAAAGGGGGTCCCCATGGTGCGAAAATGGGCCCTGGGGACAAAGGGGGTCCCTAGGATGTCACAATGGGCTCTGGGGACAATGGAGGGTCCTGGGATGTCACAATGGGCCCTGGGGACAAGGGGGTCCCCCGAATATCACAATGGGCCCTGGGGACAAAGGGGGTCCCCACGGTGTCCCAATGATCCCTGGGGACAATGGGGGGTCCTAGGAAGTCACAATGCGCCCAGGGGAGAAAGCGGGGTCCTCTGGATGTCACAATGGGCCCTGGGGACAAGGGGGAGTCATGGGACGTCCAATGGGCCCTGGGGACAAAGGGGGTCCCCAGGATGTCACAATGGGCTCTGGGGACAAGGCGGGGTCCCCATGGTGTCACAAAACACCGTCCTCAGGGATACGGGTCAGTGCCAGGGGTGGGTTATGCTTGGCCTCCATGACCTCGAGGGTCTTTTCCAACCAAAATGAGTTTTTAGGGTTTATCCCAAATGATGGGAACCCCCGCTTCCAGCTCTGCTCTTCACCAAACACCTTTTAGAGGATGAAGAGGAAGGAGACGCAACACCTCAGCATACGGAGGGTCTTCCCCAAAGGGGTGGTCTGGGGTATCCAAAACACAAGGGGTGCTGTGGGCATCCGAAGCACAAGGGGTGGTCTGGGGTATCCAAAACACAAGGGGTGGTGTGGGCATCTGAAGCACAAGGGGTGGTCTGGGGTATCCAAAGCTCTCCTGGAGCGACTGCTGCTTCTTCTTGCTTTCCATCAGCTTCTTGATGTCTTCCCGCGTGGGGACACGCTCGTCATCTTCATCATCTTCATCATCTTCGTCATCTTCGTCATCTTCGTCATCTTCGTCATCTTCGCCATCAGATTCAGAGGATTCTGGAGGAGCGAACAGAGAGAAATGGGCTGGGGAGGGTCCAGCACCGGCCCTGGCTCTTCCTGCCCAGCATCCCAGGCCCATCCCCAGCTGCTCCAGCTTCATCCAAAAGAGGTGGCGAGCTCCAAAAACTCAGTGGCTCCTCCAAGAGCGTCCAATGGGAAGAGGCCCCAGGCAGAGAAGTCGTGGGCTCAAAGGAAAGCACCACGTTGCGAGGATCTCCAGAGGATCCCTGGCCTGCTCCAGAAGATCCCCATCATCAACAAGATGAGGTCGTCCATGTTGTTTTCAAAGGCGAGGAGGAGCTCAAGGGCCCTCAGCATCGGGGCTCACGTGCGGTTATGAGAGGGCAAGGAGGGAAGGAAGGAGGGAAGGAAGTAAGGAAGGAAGGAAGGAAGGAAGGAGGGAAGGAAGGAAGGAAGGAAGGAAGGAAGGAAGGAAGGAAGGAAGGAAGGAAGGAAGGAAGGAAGGAAGGAAGGAACCGGGGGTTCCCATCATTTGGGATAAACCCTAAAAACTCATTAATCACTTTGGTTGGAAAAAAGCACCCACCTCCATAGGACCCCATAGGGACCCATAGAGACCATAGAGGCCCATAGGGAGCCACAGAGCCCCATGGAACCCCATAGAGACCCATAGGGACCGTAAAGCCTGTAGAGACCCATAGGGACCCATAGAGACCCATAGAGCTCCATAGGACCCCATAGGGACCCATAGAGACCATAGAGGCCCATAGGGAGCCGCAGAGCCCCATGGAACCCCATAGGGACCCATAGAGACCCAAAGGGACCCATAGGGACCCATAGAGACCATAGAGACCCATAGGGACCCATAGGGACCGTAGAGCCTGTAGAGACCCATAGGGACCCATAGAGCTCCATAGGACCCCATAGGGACCCATAGAGACCATAGAGGCCCATAGGGAGCCACAGAGCCCCATGGAACCCCATAGGGACCCATAGAGACCCAAAGGGACCCATAGAGACCATAGAGACCCATAGGGACCCATAGGGACCGTAGAGCCTGTAGAGACCCATAGGGACCCATAGAGCTCCATAGGACCCCAGAGGGACCCATAGAGACCATAGAGGCCCATAGGGAGCCACAGAGCCCCATGGAACCCCATAGAGACCCATAGGGACCGTAGAGCCTGTAGAGACCCATAGGGACCCATAGAGCTCCGTAGGACCCCATAGGGACCCATAGAGACCATAGAGGCCCATAGGGAGCCACAGAGCCCCATGGAACCCCATAGAGACCCATAGGGACCGTAGAGCCTGTAGAGACCCATAGGGACCCATAGAGCTCCGTAGGACCCCATAGGGACCCATAGAGACCATAGAGGCCCATAGGGAGCCACAGAGCCCCATGGAACCCCATAGAGACCCATAGGGACCCATAGAGACCCAAAGGGACCCATAGAGAGGGAGGGTTTTAGGACCCTGGGGGTTCCATAGAGACCCATAGAGCATCAAGGAGCCCCATAGGGACCCATAGAGCCTGTAGAGACCCATAGAGACCCATAGGGACCCGTAGAGACCCATAGAGACCCATAGGGACCCATAGAGACCCAAGGAGCCCCATAGAGACCCATTAAGACCCATAGGGACCCATAGGGACCCATAGGGACCCATAGAGCCCCATAGAGGCCCATAGGAAACCACAGAGCCCCATGGAACCCCATAGGGACCTAGAGAGCTCCATAGGGACCCATAGGGACCCATAGAGCTCCATAGGGACCCATAGAGCCCCATAGGGACCCATAGAGAGGGAGGGTTTTAGGACCCCGGGGGTTCCTGCTGGGCTCAACTATGGCAAGAAAACCTTAACGAATAATTAACCGAATATTAATGAATGCAAAAGGCCAGGAACCAATGAGGAGTGAGCACTGAGCCCTGGGACAGCGGGGACAGGGACAGCGGGAATGCGACCCTGGGACCCATTGACCCCATTGACTCCCATTGACCCCATTGACCCCATTGACTGACCCCATTGACCCCCATTGATCCCCATTGACCGATTGACCCCCATTGACCCATTGACCCCATTGACCCCATTGACCCATTGATCCCCATTGCCCCCCATTGATCCCTATTGACCCATTGACCCCATTGACCCATTGATCCCCATTGACCCCATTGACCCATTGACCCCATTGACTCCCATTGACCCATTGATCCCCATTGACCCCATTGACCCCCATTGACCCCATTGACTCCCATTGACCCCACTGACCCCATTGACCCATTGATCCCCATTGACCCCCATTGAGTCATTGACTTCATTGACCCCCCATTGACCCCCATTGCCCCCCATTGATCACCATTGATCCCCATTGCCCCCCATTGCCCCCCATTGATCCCCATTGCCCCCATTGCCCCCATTGACCCATTGACCCCCATTGACCCCCATTGACCCCGTTGACCCATTGATCCCCATTGCCCCCCATTGACTCCCATTGCCCCCATTGACCGCATTGACTCCCATTGCCCCCATTGACCCCATTGCCCCCCATTGTCCCATTGCCCCCCACTGCCCCCATTGCCCCCCATTGCCCCCCATTGCCCCCCATTGCCCCCCATTGCCCCCATTGCCCCCCATTGCCCCCATTGTCCCCCATTGTCCCCCATTGCCCCCCACTGACCCCATTGCCCCCCACTGACCCCATTGCCCCCCATTGACCCCATTGCCCCCCATTGCCCCCATTGTCCCATTTCAGGTAAAAGAGGACATAAACAAGAGAGAAAAAACAAAACACAACACATTTGGGTACTCCTGGGTCCTTTGGGGCACTCCTGGGTCCCTCCTGAACTCCTGGGTCCTTTGGGGCACTCCTGGGTCCCTCCTGAACTCCTGGGTCCTTTGGGGCACTCCTGGGTCCCTTGGGGTACTCCTGGGTCCCTCCTGAACTCCCCATAGACCCCCATAATTTCCCCCTTAGGGACCCAGGAGTGCCCCATAGTGACCCATAAGTGACTCATGGAGCCCCCTAAGTGTGTTCGGGTCCCTTCGGGTCCCTTCGGGTGAGTGCGGGCCCCACTCGGGTCCCTTCGGGTCCCTTCGGGTGTGTTCGGGTCCCACTCGGGTCCCTTCGGGTGCGTTCGGGTCCCTTCGGGTGCGTTCGGGTCCCTTTGGGTGCCTTCGGGTGCCTTCGGGTCCCCTCGGGTACGTTCGGGCCCCACTCGGGTCCCTTCGGGTGCGTTCGGGTCCCTTCGGGTGCGTTCGGGTCCCTTCGGGTGCGTTCGGGTCCCTTCGGGTCCCCTCGGGTCCCTTCGGCTCCCTTCGTGTATCTTCGGCTCCCTTCGTGTATCTTCGGCTCCTCTCGGAGCCGCCTCCGCGCACGCCACGCACAGTGGGCGTGGCCACGCACCCCCCCCGCTTCCCATTGGCCGCCGCCTGAGGAAGGGGGCGTGGCCTCGCTCGCAGCCACCGCCGCGGCGGGAAACGATCGTGAGGCGGGAAAAGGGGAAGAAAGGGGGCGGGGGGAGGAAGAGGAGGGGCCGGGGGGGGAGCGGAACACGGGTTTTGGGGTAAAAAGGGGGGGATTTGGGAGTTTGGCGCCTTTTGGGGCACTTTCGGGTGGGTTCGGGTCCCTTCGGGGAGACTTCGGGTCCCTTCGGGGAGACTTCGGGTCCCTTCGGGGAGACTTCGGGCCCCTTCGGGTGGGTTCGGGCCCCTTCGGGGAGACTTCGGGTCCCTTCGGGTGCGTTCGGGTCCCTTCGGGTGCGTTCGGCTCCACTCGGACCCCTTCGGGTGCGTTCGGGTCCCTTCGGGTGCGTTCGGCTCCCTTCGGGTGCGTTCGGGTCCCTTCGGGTGCGTTCGGGTCCCTTCGGGTGGGTTCGGGTCCCTTCGGGTGGGTTCGGGTCCCTTCGGGTTTGTTCGGCTCCACTCGGGCCCCTTCGGGTGGGTTCGGGTCCCTTCGGGTGCGTTCGGCTCCACTCGGACCCCTTCGGGAAGACTTCGGGTCCCTTCGGGTGCGTTCGGCCCCTTCGGGTGCGTTCGGGTGCGTTCGGCTCCACTCGGACCCCTTCGGGAAGACTTCGGGTCCCTTCGGGTGCGTTCGGCCCCGGCCGGGACTCGGGCGCCGCTCGGCTCCGCTCGGGCGCCGCTCGGCTCCGCTCGGGCGCCGTTCGGCTCCGCTCGGGCGCCGTTCGGTTCCGCTCGGGCCCATTCGGCTCCGCTCGGGCCCATTCGGCTGCGCTCGGCTCTTTCCGTCTCCGCTCGTTTTCCCGCGCTTTCCCTCAGAGCGCGAAGCGAAGCGCGGGGACCCCCGGGGCCGCTTTTTTCGCGCTTTTCCCGAGGTGACAACAGCGGGGGCTTTGGGGACACAGCTCGGGGAGCCTCAGCGGGAGGGTTTTGGGTTGAAAAAGCGCTATTTTGGGTCAATTTTGAGGTGGTTTGTGGCCCTCCCGGCGGGGCAAGATGGCGGCTGCGGACATCGAGGGGCTGCTGGGTGAGTAATGAGGGGGAATTAGGGGTGATTAGCGCGAATTAGGGGGTAATTAGGGGGCAGCGGGGATACGGGGGGGTGGGGGGGGTGTTAATTAGCGCTGCTGAGGGTGTTAATTGTTAATGAATGCAGAGGAGGAGCCGTTGCAGCAGCTGCACCCCGGGCTGGCCCCGCTGAGGGGGATTGGGGGGGTGGGAGCGGAGCTGGAGAGGGAGGTGAGACAGGTAAGGGGGCATTGGGGACAATGGGGACAGAGAGAGAGAGTGTGTGCGGATCAGCAGTGATCACCCCAAACCTGCCCCGCAGACACGGCACCCAAAATCCTGCACCCCAAAATACTCTTCCCAAACCTGCACCCCAGATCCTGACCCCAAGCCCTGCACCAAAACCCTGCCCCTCAATCCTGCATCCCCAAATCCTCCACCCCCGATCCTGTCTTCCCAAACCCTGCACCCCAGATCCTGCACCCCCAAATTCGGCCCTACCAAACTCTGCACCCCTAAACCCTACAACTGAAACCTTGCACCCCCTAATCCTGCCCTCCCTACCTTCCTGAACCCCGAAACCTGCACCCCAAACCCTGCATTCCCAAATCTTTCCGTCCTATATCCTCCACCCCTAAACCTGCCCCCAAACCCTGTACCCCAAAGAATTCCCTCCCAAACCCTGCACCTCCAAATCCTGCACCTCAAAGGCCTGGCAACCCAAGCCCTTCAACCCCATCCCTGCAACACCAAATCCTGTACCCCAAACCCAGCACCCCAGAATCCTGCACCCCAAATCCTGCCTACCAAACCTTTCACTGCAAACCCCTGCACCCCAAGATTGTGCTGCCCTAAACACTGAACCCCCAAATCCTGCAGCCCCGGATCCTTGCCTCCCAAGACTCTGCACCCCCAAATCCTGCACCCAAATCTCTCACCCCCACCACCCTGCACTCCCAACCCCTGCACCCCAAAACTCCACACCTCCAAATCCTGAACCCTGAAACCCCGCACCCCCAAATCCTGTGCCCCAGTCCTGTGCACCCCACACTCTGCAACCTTAAATTTCCCCCCAAGCCCCTGCACCCCAAACGCTGCACTCTTAGACCTGACTTCTAAACCCCAAGGGCCCATTGTGACATCCCAGAACCTCCTATTGTCCCCAGGGCCCATTGTGACATCCTGGGGACCCCCATTGTCCCCAGGGCCCATTGTGACATTCAGGGGACTCCTCTTTGTCCCCAGGGCCCATTGTGACATCCTGGGGACCGCCCCTTGTCACTGGGGCCCATTGTGACGTCCCAGGACCCCCCGTTGTCCCCAGGGTTCATTGTGACGTCTTAGGACCCCCCATTGTCCCCAGGGCCCATTGTGACATCCACTGCACCCCCCTGTCCCCAGGGCCCATTGTGACATTCAGGGGACCCCTCTTTGTCCCCAGGGCCCATTGTGACATCCTGGGGACCCCCCCTTGTCCCCAGGGCCCATTGTGACGTCCCAGGACCCCCCATTGTCCCCAGGACCCATTGTGACATTCAGGGGACCCCCTTTGTCACTGGGGCCCATTGTGAAATCCCAGGACCCCACATTGTCCCCAGGGCCCATTGTGACATCCTGGGGACCCCCCCTTTGTCCCCAGTGCCCATTGTGACATCCTGCGGACCCCCCTTTGTCCCCAGGGCCCATTTTGACATTCAGGGGACCCACCATTGTCCTCAGGGCCCATTGTGCGGTCCCAGGACCCCCCATTGTCCCCAGGGCCCATTGTGACATCCTCGGCACCCCCTTGTCCCCAGGGTCCATTGTGACACTATGGGGACCCCCCCTTGTGCCCAGGGCCCATTGTGACACTGTGGGTACCACCCTTGTCTGCAGGGCTCATTGTGACATCCCAGGACCCCCCATTGTCCCCAGGGCCCATTGTGACATTCAGGGGACCCCCCTTGTCCCCAGGGCCCATTCTGATACCGTGGGGACCCCCTTTGTCCCCAGGGCCCATTGTGACATCCTGGGGACCCCCCTTGTCCTCAGGGTCCATTGTGACAGCCCAGGACCCCCCATTGTCCCCAGAGCCCATTGTGACATCCTCGGCACCCCCTTGTCCCCAGGGCCCATTGTGACATCCTGGGGACCCCCCCTTCTTCCCAGGGCCCATTGTGACGTCCCAGGACCCCCCATTGTCCCCAGGGCCCATTCTGACATCCTGGGGATCCCTCCTTGTCCCCAGGGCCCATTGTGACGTCCCAGGACCCCCCATTGTCCCCAGGACCTATTGTGACATTCAGGGGACCCCCTTTGTCACTGGGGCCCATTGTGACACCATGGAGACCCCCGCTTGTCCTCAGGGTCCATTGTGACATCCTGGGCAACCCCATTTTCCCCAGGACCCATTGTGACATCCTGGCCACCCCCTTGCTCCCAGGGCCCGTTGTGGCACCATGGGGACACCCCCTTTGTCCCCAGGGCCCATTGTGACATCCCAGGACCCCCCTTTGACCCCAGGGCCCATTGTGGCACCATGGCAACCCCTTTTGTCCCCAGGGCCCATTGTGACATTCTTGGACCCCACTTTGTCCCCAGGGCCTATTGTGACACCATGGGGACCCCTCCTTGTCACTGGGGACCCATTGTGACACCATGGGGACCCCCCCTTGTCCTCAGGACTCATTCTCACATCCTGGACACCCCCAATTGTCCCCAGGGCCCATTGTAACATCCACTGCACCCCCTTGTCCCCAGGGCCCATTGTGACATTCAGGGGACCCCTCTTTGTCCCCAGGGCCCATTGTGACATCCTGGGGACCCCCCCTTGTCACTGGGGCCCATTGTGACGTCCCAGGATCCCTCCTTGTCCCCAGGGCCCATTGTGACGTCTTAGGACTCCCCATTGTCCCCAGGGCCCATTGCAACATTCAGGGCACCCCCTTGTCCCCAGGGCCCATTGTGACATTCCGGGGACGCCTCTTTGTCCCCAGGGCACATTGTGACATCCTGGGGACCCCCCCATGTCACTGGGGCCCATTGTGACGTCCCAGGATCCCCCATTGTCCCCAGGGTCCATTGTGACATTCAGGGGACTCCTCTTTGTCCCCAGGGCCCATTGTGACATTCCGGGGACGCCTCTTTGTCCCCAGGGCCCATTGTGACATCCTGGGGATCCCTCCTTGTCCCCAGGGCCCATTGTGACGTCCCAGGACCCCCCATTTTCCCCAGGACCCATTGTGACATTCAGAGGGCCCCTTTGTCACTGGGGCCCATTGTGACATCCCAGGACCCCACATTGTCCCCAGGACCCATTGTGACACTATGGGGTCCCCCCCTTGTTCCCAGGGCCCATTGTGACACCGTGGGTACCACCCTTGTCCGCAGGGCTCATTGAGACATCCCAGGACCCCCCTTTGTCCCCAGGGCCCATTGTGACATCCAGGGGACCCCCTTTGTCCCCAGGGCCCATTGTGACATCGAAGGACCCCCCTGGTCCCCAGGGCCCATTATGACATCCTGGGGATACCCCCTTATTACTGGGGCCCATTGTGACGTCCCAGGACCCCCCATTGTCCCCAGGGCCCATTGTGACATCCTGGGGATCCCTGTTTGGCCCCAGGGCCCATTGTGACATCCCAGGACCCCCCCTTGTCCCCAGGGCCCATTGCGACATTCAGGGGACGCCTCTTTGTACCCAGGGCACATTGTGACATCCTGGGGACCCCCCCTTGTCCCCAGGGCCCATTGTGACATCCTGGGGATCCCTCCTTGTCCCCAGGGCCCATTGTGACGTCCCAGGACCCCCCATTGTCTTCAGGACCCATTGTGACATTCAGGGCACCCCCTTTGTCACTGGGGCCCATTGTGACATCCCAGGACCCCACATTGTCCTCAGGGCCCATTGTGACATCCTGGGGACCCCACTTGTCCCCAGGACCCATTGTGACACTATGGGCACCCCGCCTTGTTCCCAGGGCCCATTGTGACACCGTGGGTGCCACCCTTGTCCCCAGAGCCCATTGTGACATCCAGGGGACCCCCTTTGTCCCCAGGGCCCATTGTGACATCGCAGGACCCCCCCTGGTCCCCAGGGCCCATTGTGACATCCTGGGGACCCCTTTTGTCCCCACGGCCCATTGTGGCACCATGGGGACCCCCTTTGTCACTGGGGCCCATTGTGACATCCCAGGACCCCACTTTGTCCCCAGGGCTTATTGTGACACCATGGGGACCTCCCTTGTCCCCAGGGCCCATTGTGACATCCCATGACCCCCCTTTGTCCCCAGTGCTATTGTGAAATCCTGGGGACCCCCTTTGTGCCCAGGGCCCATTGTGGCACCATGGGGAACCCCTTTGTCACTGGGGGCCATTGTGACATCCCAGGATTCCACTTTGTCCCCAGGGCTCGTTCTGACACCTTGGGGACTCCCATTGTCCCCAGGGCCCATTGTGACATCCTGGGGATCCCCCTTTGTCCCCAGGGCCCATTGTGACACCATGGGGACGCCCCCTTTGTCCCCAGTACCCATTGTGACATCCTGCTACCCCCCTTTGTCCCCAGGGCCCATTTTGACATTCAGGGGACCCACCATTGTCCCCAGGGCCCATTGTGACATCCTGGGCAACCCCAATGTCCCCAGGGCCCAATGTGACATCTGGGGGACCACCTTGTCCCCAGGACCCATCGTGGCACCGTGGGTGCCCTCCTTGTCACTTGGGCCCATTGTGACACCATGGGGACTCCCCCTTTGTCCCCAGTGCCCATTGTGACATCCTGCGGACCCCCCCTTTGTCCCCAGGGCCCATTTTGACATTCAGGACACCCACCATTGTCCCCAGGGCCCATTGTGACCTTCAAGGGACCCCCATTGTTCCTAGGGCCCATTGTGACGTCCTGGGGACCCCCTCTGTTCCCAGGGCTCATTGTGACTTTCAGGGGACCTCCCCCTTGTCCCCAGGGCTGATTGTGACGTCCTAGGGCCCCTCTGTGTCCCCAGGGCCCATTGTGACACTTTAGAGACCCCTCTTTGTACCCAGGGCCCATTGTGACATCCTGGGGACCCCCCCTTGTCCCCAGGGCCCATTGTGACATCCTCGGCACCCCCTTGTCCCCAGGGCCCATTGTGACATTCAGGGGACCCCTCTTTGTCCCCAGGGCCCATTGTGACATCCTGGGGACCCCCTCTTGTCCCCAGGGCCCATTGTGACGTCCCAGGACCCCCCATTGTCCCCAGGGCCCATTGTGACATCCTGGGGATCCCTCCTTGTCCCCAGGGCCCATTGTGACGTCCCAGGACCCCAGATTGTCCCCAGGGCCCATTGTGACATCCTGGGGACCCCCTTTGTCACTGGGGCCCATTGTGACGTCCCAGGACCCCACATTGTCCCCAGGGCCCATTGTGACAATCTGGGGACCCCCTTTGTCTCCAGGGCCCATTGTGACGTCCTAGTACCCCCCATTGTCCCCAGGGTTCATTCTTACATCCTGGGGACCCCCTTGTCCCCAGGACCCATCGTGACACCATGGGGACCCTCCTTGTCACTGGGGACCCATTCCGACACCCTGGGGAACCCCCTTGTCCTCAGGGCCCATTGTGACATCCTGGGCATCCCCCTTTTTCCCCCTGGACCATTGTAACACCGTGGGGACCCGCTTTGTCCCCAGGGCCCATTGTGACACTGTGGGACCCCCCCTTTGTTCCCAGGGCCTATTATTCCGTCCCGGGACCCCCATTGTCCCCAGGGCCCATTGTGACACTTGGGGACCCCCCTTGTCAGTGGGGACCCATTGTGACACCATGGGGACCACCCCTTGTCCTCAGGGCCTATTGTGAGCATCCTGGGGAACCTCCATTGTCCCCAGAGCCCACTGTGAGTCCTGGGGACCCCCTTGTCCCCAGGTCCCATTGTGACATCCTGGGGATCCCTCCTTGTCCCCAGGGCCCATTGTGACGTCCCAGGACCCCAGATTGTCCCCAGGGCCCATTGTGACATCCTGGGGACCCCCTTTGTCACTGGGGCCCATTGTGACGTCCCAGGACCCCCCATTGTCCCCAGGGCCCATTGTGGCATCCTGGGGACCTCCTTGTCCCCAGGACCCATCGTGGCACCGTGGGGACCTCCCTTGTCACTGGGGACCCTTTGTGACACCATGGGGACCTCCCATTGTTCTCAGGGCCCATTGAGACATCCTGGGGACCCCCTTTGTCACTGGGGACCCATTGTGACATCCCAGGAACCCCATTGTCCCAAGGGCCCATTGTGACATCCTGGGGACCCCTCTTTGTCTCCAGGACATATTGTGACACCGTGGGGACCACATTAGTCCCCAGGGCCCATTGTGACATCCTAGGAATCCCCTCTTGTCCCCAGGGCCCATTGTGACATCCCAGGACCCCCCTTTGTCCCCAGGGCTCATTGTGACATTCTAGGACCCCACTTTGTCCCCAGGGCCTATTGTGACACCATGGGGAACCCTCCTTGTCACTGGGGACCCATTGTGACACCATGGGGACCCCCCCTTTGTCCCCAGTGCCCATTGTGACATCCTGCCCACCCCCCTTTGTCCCCAGGGTCCATTGTGACATCCTGGGCAACCCCATTGTCCCCAGGGCCCATTGTGACATCTAGGGGGACGCCCTTGTCCCCAGGACCCATCGTGGCACCGTGGGGACCCCCATTGTCCCCAGGGCCCATTGTGACATCCCAGGAACCCCATTGTGCCAAGAGCAGATTGTAACATCCTGGGGACCCCCCTTTTTCTCCAGGACGCATTGTGACATAGTGGGGACCTCATTAGTCCCCAGGGCCCATTGTGGCACCATGGGGACCCCCCCATGTCCTCAGGGTCCATTGTGACATCCTGGGCACCCCCCATTGTCCCCAGGACCCATTGTGACATCCTGGCCACCCCCTTGCTCCCAGGGCCCATTTTAGCACCATGGGGACCGCCTTTGACCCCAGGGCCCCTTGTGGCACCATGGCAACCACTTTTGTTCCCAGGGCCCATTGTGACATTCAGGGGACCCCATTGTCCCAAGGGCCTATTGTGACACCATGGGGACCCCTCCTTGTCACTGGGGACCCATTGTGACACCATGGGGACCCCCCCATGTCCTCAGGACTCATTTTCACATCCTGGGCACCCCCCATTGTCCCCAGGGCCCATTGTGACATCCCAGAACCTCCTATTGTCCCCAAGGCCCATTGTGACATCCTGGGGACCCCCATAGTCCCCAGTGCCCATTGTGACATTCCAGGACCCCCCATTGTCCCCAGGGCCCATTGTGACATCCTCGGCACGCCCTTGTCCCCAGGGCCCATTGTGACATTCAGGGGACCCCTCTTTGTCCTCAGGGCCCATTGTGACATCCTGGGGACCCCCCCTTGTCACTGGGGCCCATTGTGACATCCTGGGGATCCCTCCTTGTCCCCAGGGCCCATTGTGACATCCTGGGGACACTCCTTGTCCCCAGAGCCCATTGTGACATCCAGGGGACCCCCTTTCTCCCCAGGGCCCATTGTGACATCGCAGGACCCCCCTGGTCCCCAGGGCCCATTGTGACATCCTGGGGATCCCCCTTTGTCCCCAGGGTCCATTGTGACATCCTGGGCAACCCCATTGTCCCCAGGGCCCATTGTGACATCTGGGGGACCCCCTTGTCCCCAGGACCCATCGTGGCACCGTGGGGACCCTCCTTGTCACTTGGGCCCATTGTGACACCATGGGGACCTCCCCTTTGTCCCCAGTGCCCATTGTGACATCCTGCGGACCCCCCCTTGTCCCCAGGGCCCATTGTGACATCCTCGGCACCCCCTTGTCCCCAGGGCCCATTGTGACATTCAGGGGACCCCTCTTTGTCGCCAGGGCCCATTGTGACATCCTGGGGACCCCCTCTTGTCCCCAGGGCCCATTGTGACGTCCCAGGACCCCCCATTGTCCCCAGGGCCCATTGTGACATCCTGGGGATCCCTCCTTGTCCCCAGGGCCCATTGTGACGTCCCAGGACCCCAGATTGTCCCCAGGGCCCATTGTGACATCCTGGGGACCCCCTTTGTCACTGGGGCCCATTGTGACGTCCCAGGACCCCACATTGTCCCCAGGGCCCATTGTGACAATCTGGGGACCCCCTTTGTCTCCAGGGCCCATTGTGACGTCCCAGGACCCCCCATTGTCCCCAGGGTTCATTCTTACATCCTGGGGACCCCCTTGTCCCCAGGACCCATCGTGACACCATGGGGACCCTCCTTGTCACTGGGGACCCATTCCGACACCCTGGGGAGCCCCCCTTGTCCTCAGGGCCCATTGTGACATCCTGGGCATCCCCCTTTTTCCCCCTGGACCATTGTAACACCGTGGGGACCCGCTTTGTCCCCAGGGCCCATTGTGACACTGTGGGACCCCCCCTTTGTTCCCAGGGCCTATTATTCCGTCCCGGGACCCCCATTGTCCCCAGGGCCCATTGTGACACTTGGGGACCCCCCTTGTCAGTGGGGACCCATTGTGACACCATGGGGACCACCCCTTGTCCTCAGGGCCTATTGTGAGCATCCTGGGGAACCTCCATTGTCCCCAGAGCCCACTGTGAGTCCTGGGGACCCCCTTGTCCCCAGGTCCCATTGTGACATCCTGGGGATCCCTCCTTGTCCCCAGGGCCCATTGTGACGTCCCAGGACCCCAGATTGTCCCCAGGGCCCATTGTGACATCCTGGGGACCCCCTTTGTCACTGGGGCCCATTGTGACGTCCCAGGACCCCCCATTGTCCCCAGGGCCCATTGTGGCATCCTGGGGACCTCCTTGTCCCCAGGACCCATCGTGGCACCGTGGGGACCTCCCTTGTCACTGGGGACCCTTTGTGACACCATGGGGACCTCCCATTGTTCTCAGGGCCCATTGAGACATCCTGGGGACCCCCTTTGTCACTGGGGACCCATTGTGACATCCCAGGAACCCCATTGTCCCAAGGGCCCATTGTGACATCCTGGGGACCCCTCTTTGTCTCCAGGACATATTGTGACACCGTGGGGACCACATTAGTCCCCAGGGCCCATTGTGACATCCTAGGAATCCCCTCTTGTCCCCAGGGCCCATTGTGACATCCCAGGACCCCCCTTTGTCCCCAGGGCTCATTGTGACATTCTAGGACCCCACTTTGTCCCCAGGGCCTATTGTGACACCATGGGGAACCCTTCTTGTCACTGGGGACCCATTGTGACACCATGGGGACCCCCCCTTTGTCCCCAGTGCCCATTGTGACATCCTGCCCACCCCCCTTTGTCCCCAGGGTCCATTGTGACATCCTGGGCAACCCCATTGTCCCCAGGGCCCATTGTGACATCTAGGGGGACGCCCTTGTCCCCAGGACCCATCGTGGCACCGTGGGGACCCCCATTGTCCCCAGGGCCCATTGTGACATCCCAGGAACCCCATTGTGCCAAGAGCAGATTGTAACATCCTGGGGACCCATCTTTTTCTCCAGGACGCATTGTGACATAGTGGGGACCTCATTAGTCCCCAGGGCCCATTGTGGCACCATGGGGACCCCCCCATGTCCTCAGGGTCCATTGTGACATCCTGGGCACCCCCCATTGTCCCCAGGACCCATTGTGACATCCTGGCCACCCCCTTGCTCCCAGGGCCCATTTTAGCACCATGGGGACCGCCTTTGACCCCAGGGCCCCTTGTGGCACCATGGCAACCACTTTTGTTCCCAGGGCCCATTGTGACATTCAGGGGACCCCATTGTCCCAAGGGCCTATTGTGACACCATGGGGACCCCTCCTTGTCACTGGGGACCCATTGTGACACCATGGGGACCCCCCCATGTCCTCAGGACTCATTTTCACATCCTGGGCACCCCCCATTGTCCCCAGGGCCCATTGTGACATCCCAGAACCTCCTATTGTCCCCAAGGCCCATTGTGACATCCTGGGGACCCCCATAGTCCCCAGTGCCCATTGTGACATTCCAGGACCCCCCATTGTCCCCAGGGCCCATTGTGACATCCTCGGCACGCCCTTGTCCCCAGGGCCCATTGTGACATTCAGGGGACCCCTCTTTGTCCTCAGGGCCCATTGTGACATCCTGGGGACCCCCCCTTGTCACTGGGGCCCATTGTGACGTCCCAGGACCCCCCATTGTCCCCAGGGCCCATTGTGACATCCTGGGGATCCCTCCTTGTCCCCAGAGCCCATTGTGACATCCAGGGGACCCCCTTTCTCCCCAGGGCCCATTGTGACATCGCAGGACCCCCCTGGTCCCCAGGGCCCATTGTGACATCCTGGGGATCCCCCTTTGTCCCCAGGGTCCATTGTGACATCCTGGGCAACCCCATTGTCCCCAGGGCCCATTGTGACATCTGGGGGACCCCCTTGTCCCCAGGACCCATCGTGGCACCGTGGGGACCCTCCTTGTCACTTGGGCCCATTGTGACACCATGGGGACCTCCCCTTTGTCCCCAGTGCCCATTGTGACATCCTGCGGACCCCCCTTTGTCCCCAGGGCCCATTTTGACATTCAGGGGACCCACCATTGTTCCCAGGGCCCATTGTGACCTTCAAGGGACCCCCATTGTTCCCAGGGCCCATTGTGACGTCCTGGGGAGCCCCCTCTACTCCCAAGGCTCATTGTGACTTTCAGGGGATCCCCCCATGTACCCAGGGCTGATTGTGATGTTGTAGGGCCCCTCTGTGTCCCCAGGGCCCATTGTGACATCCTGGGGAACCCTCCTTGTCCCCAGGGCCCATTGTGACGTCCCAGGACCCCCCATTGTCCCCAGGGCCTATTGTGACATCCTCTGCACCCCCTTGTCCCCAGGGCCCATTGTGACATTCAGGGGACACCTCTTTGTCCCCAGGGCCCATTGTGACATCCTGGGGACCCCCTCTTGTCCCCAGGGCCCATTGTGACGTCCCAGGACCCCCCATTGTCCCCAGGGCCCATTGTGACATCCTGGGGATCCCTCCTTGTCCCCAGGGCCCATTGTGACGTCCCAAGACCCCCCCATTGTCCCCAGGGCCCATTGTGACATTCAGGGCACCCCCTTTGTCACTGGGGCCCATTGTGACATCCCAGGACCCCACATTGTCCCCAGGGCCCATTGTGACATCCTGGGGACCCCTCTTTGTCCTAAGGACCCATTGTGACGTCCCAGGACCCTGCATTGTCCCCAGAGCCCATTGTGACATCCTGGAGACCCCCTTTGTCCCCAGGACCCATTGTGACGTCCCAGGACCCCCCATTGTCCCCAGGGTTCATTCTTACATCCTGGGGACCCCCTTGTCCCCAGGACGCATCGTGACACCATGGGGACCCTCCTTGTCACTGGGGACCCATTGTGACACCATGGAGACCCCTCCTTGCCTCAGGGCCCATTGTGACATCCTGGGCATCCCCCTTTGTCACCCGGGACCATTGTAACACCGTGGGGACCCCCTTTGTCCCTAGGGCCTATTGTTACGTCCCAGGACCCCCCCTTGTTCCCAGGGCCCATTGTGACACCTTGGGGACCCCCTTGTCACTGGGGACCCATTGTGACACCATGGGGACCACCCCTTGTCCTCAGGGCCTATTGTGAACATCCTGGGGAACCTCCATTGTCCCCAGAGCCCATTGTGAGTTCCTGGGGACCCCCTTGTCCCCAGGTCCCATTGTGACGTCCCAGGACCCCCCATTGTCCCCAGGACCCATTGTGACATTCAGGGGACCCCCTTTGTCACTGGGGCCCATTGTGACATCCCAGGACCCCACATTGTCCCCAGGACACATTGTGACATGCTGGGGACGCTCTTTGTCCCCAGGGCCCATTGTGACATCCTGGGGACCCTCCTTGTCCCCAGAGCCCACTCTGACTTCCAGGGGACCCCCTTTGTCCCCATGGCCCATTGTGGCAACATAGGGACCCCCTTTGTCACTGGGGCCCATTGTGACATCCCAGGACACCCCCTTGTCCCCAGGCCCCATTGTGACATCCTGGGGACCCCCTTTGTCCCAGGACTCCATTGTGACATCCTGGGGACCCCCCCTTGTCCCCAGGGCCCATTGTGACGTCCCAGGACCCCCCATTGTCCCCCGGGGCCATTGTGACATCCTAGGGATCCCTCCTTGTCCCCAGGGCCCATTGTGACATTCAGGGGACCCCTCTTTGTCCCTAGGGCCCATTGTGACATCCTGGGGATCCCTCCTTGTCCCCAGGACCCATTTTGACGTCCCAGGATCCCCATTGTCCCCAGGACCTATTGTGACATTCAGGGGACCCCCTTTGTCACTGGGGCCCATTGTGACACCATGGAGACCCCCGCTTGTCCCCAGGGCCCATTGTGACATCCCAGGACCCCCCTTTGTCCCCAGGGCCCATTGTAGCACCATGGGGACCCCCTTTGACCCCAGGACCCATTGTGGCACCATGGCAACCCCTTTTGTCCCCAGGGCCCATTGTGACATTCTTGGACCCCACTTTGTCCCCAGGACCTATTGTGACACCATGGGGACCCCTCCTTGTCACTGGGGACCCATTGTGACACCATGGGGACCCCCCCTTGTCCTCAGGACTCATTCTCACATCCTGGACACCCCCCATTGTCCCCAGGGCCCATTGTGACATCCACTGCACCCCATTGTCCCCAGGGCCCATTGTGACATTCAGGGGACCCCTCTTTGTCCCCAGGGCCCATTGTGACATGCTGGGGACGCTCTTTGTCCCCAGGGCCCATTGTGACATCCTGGGGACCCTCCTTGTCCCCAGAGCCCATTGTGACATCCAGGGGACCCCCTTTGTCCCCAGGGCCCATTGTGGCACCATGAGGACCCTCTTTGTCACTGGGCCCCATTGTGACATCCCAGGACCCCCCTTTGTCCCCAGGGCCCATTGTGACATCCCAGGACCCCACTTTGTCCCCAGGGCTTATTGTGACACCATGGGGATCTCCCTTGTCCCCAGGGCCCATTGTGACATCCCATGACCCCCCTTTGTCCCCAGTGCTATTGTGAAATCCTGGGGACCCCTTATGTCCCCAGGGCCCATTATGACACCATGGGGAACCCCTTTGTCACTGGGGGCCATTGTGACATTCCAGGACTCCACTTTGTCCCCAGGGCTCGTTCTGACACCTTGGGGACTCCCATTGTCCCCAGGGCCCATTGTGACATTCCAGGACCCCCCATCGGCCCAAGGCCCATTGTGACATCCACTGCACCCCCTTGTCCCCAGGGCCCATTGTGACATTCCGGGGACGCCTCTTTGTCCCCAGGGCCCATTGTGACATCCTGGGGACCCCCACTTGTCACTGGGGCCCATTGTGACATCCCAGGACCCCCCATTGTCCCCAGGGCCCATTGTGACATTCAGGGCACCCCCTTGTCCCCACGGCCCATTGTGACATTCCGGGGACGCCTCTTTGTACCCAGGGTACACTGTGACATCCTGGGGACCCCCCCTTGTCACTGGGGCCCATTGTGACGTCCCAGGACCCCCCATTGTCGCCAGGGCCCATTGTGACATCCTGGGGATCCCTTCTTGTCCCCAGGGCCCATTGTGACGTCCCAGGACCCCCCATTGTCCCCAGGACCCATTGTGACATTCAGGTGGCCCCTTTGTCACTGGGGCCCATTGTGACATCCCAGGACCCCACATTGTCCCCAGGACACATTGTCACATCCTGGGGACCCCACTTGTCCCCAGGACCCATTGTGACACTATGGGGACCCCCCCTTGTTCCCAGGGCCCATTGTGACGTCCCAGGACTCCCCACTGTCCTCAGGTCCTATTGTAACATTCAGGGGACCCCCTTTGTCACTGGGGCCCATTGTGACATCCCAGGACCCCACATTGTCCCCAGGGCCCATTGTGACATCCTGGGGACCCCATTTTCCCCAGGACCCATTGTGACACTATGGGTACCCCCCCTTGTCCCCAGGGCCAATTGTGACGTCCCAGGACCCCCCATTGTTCCCAGGGCCCATTGTGATGTCCTTGGGAGCCCCCTCTCTTCCCAGGGCTCATTGTGACTCTCAGGGGACCCCACCTTGTCCCCAGGACTGATTGTGACGTCCTAGGGCCCCTCTGTGTCCCCAGGGCCCATTGTGACGTCCCAGGACCCCCATTGTCCCCAGGGCCCATTGTGACATCCTCGGCACGCCCTTGTCCCCAGGGCCCATTGTGACATTCAGGGGACCCCTCTTTGTCCCCAGGGCCCATTGTGACATCCTGGGGACCCCCTCTTGTCCCCAGGGCCCATTGTGACGTCCCAGGACCCCCCATTGTCCCCAGGGCCCATTGTGACATCCTGGGGATCCCTCCTTGTCCCCAGGGCCCATTGTGACGTCCCAGGAACCCCCATTGTCCCCAGGACCCATTGTGACATTCAGGGGACCGCCTTTGTCACTGGGGCCCATTGTGACATCCCAGGACCCCACATTGTCCCCAGGGCCCATTGTGACATCCTGGGGACCCCCATGTCACTGGGGCCCATTGTGACGTCCCACGACCCCGCATTGTCCCCAGGGCCCATTGTGACACCTTGGGGACCCCCTTGTCACTGGAGACCCGTTGTGACATCATGGGGACCACCCCTTGTCCTCAGGGCCTATTGTTACGTCCCAGGACCCCCCCTTGTCCCCAGGGCCCATTGTGACATTCAGGGGACCCCTCTTAGTCCCCAGGGCCCATTGTGACATCCTGGGGACCCCACTTGTCCCCAGGACCCATTGTGACACTATGGGGACCCCCCCTTGTGCCCAGTGCCCATTGTGACACCGTGGGTACCACCCTTGTCTACAGGGCTCATTGTTTCATCCCAGGACCCCCCATTGTCCCCAGGGCCCATTGTGACATTCAGGGGACCCCCCTTTGTCCCCAGGGCCCATTCTGATACCGTGGGGACCCCCTTTGTCCCCAGGGCCCATTGTGACATCCAGGGGACCCCCTTTGTCCCCAGGGCCCATTGTGGCACCATAGGGACCCCCTTTGTCACTGGGGCCCATTGTGACATCCCAGGACCCCCCCTGGTCCCCAGGCCCCATTGTGACATCCTGGGGACCCCTTTGTCCCAAGACTTCATTGTGACATCCTGGCCACCCCCTTGCTCCCAGGGCCCGTTGTGGCACCATGGGGACACCCCCTTTGTCCCCAGGACCCATTGTGACATCCCAGGTACCCCTTTGTCCCCAGGGCCATTGTAGCACCATGGGGACCCCCTTTGACCCCAGGGCCCATTGTGGCACCATGGCAACCCCTTTTGTCCCCAGGGCCCATTGTGACATTCTTGGACCCCACTTTGTCCCCAGGGCCTATTGTGACACCATGGGGACCCCTCCTTGTCCCCAGGGCCCATTGTGACGTCCCAGGACCCCCACTGTCCCCAGGGCCCATTGTGACATTCAGGGGACCCCCCTTTGTCCCCAGGGCCCATTGTGACGTCCCAGGACCCCCACTGTCCCCAGGGCCCATTGTGACATTCAGGGGACCCCCCTTTGTCCCCAGGGCCCATTGTGACGTCCCAGGACCCCCACTGTCCCCAGGGCCCATTGTGACATTCAGGGGACCCCCCTTTGTCCCCAGGGCCCATTGTGACATCCTGGGGACCCCCCCTTGTCCCCAGGGCCCATTGTGACGTCCCAGGACCCCCCACTGTCCCCAGGGCCCATTGTGACATTCAGGGGACCCCCCTTTGTCCCCAGGGCCCATTCTGATACCGTGGGGACCCCCTTTGTCCACAGGGCCCATTGTGACATCCTGGGGACCCTCCTTGTCACCAGAGCCATTTGTGACATCCTGGGGACCCCCTTTGTCCCCAGGGCCCATTGTGGCACCATGAGGACCCTCTTTGTCACTGGGGCCCATTGTGACATCCCATGACCCCCCTTTGTCCCCAGTGCTATTGTGAAATCCTGGGGACCGCTTTTGTCCCCAGGGCCCATTGTGACACCGTGGGGAACCCCTTTGTCACTGGGGGCCATTGTGACATTCCAGGATTCCACTTTGTCCCCAGGGCTCGTTCTGACACCTTGGGGACTCCCATTGTCCCCAGGGCCCATTGTGACATCCTGGGCAACCCCATTGTCCCCAGGGCCCATTGTGACATCCTGGGGACCCCCATTGTCCCCAGGGCCCATTGTGACATTCCAGGACCCCCCATTGTCCCCAGGGCCCATTGTGACATCCACTGCACCCCCTTGTCCCCAGGGCCCATTGTGACATTCAGGGGACCTCTCTTTGTCCCCAGGGCCCATTGCGACATTCAGGGGACCCCCCCTTGTCACTGGGGCCCATTGTGACGTCCCAGGACCCCCCATTGTCCCCAGGGCCCATTGTGACATCCACTGCACCCCCTTGTCCCCAGGGCCCATTGTGACATTCAGGGGACCCCTCTTTGTCCCCAGGACCCATTGTGACATTCAGGGGGCCCCTTTGTCACTGGGGCCCATTGTGACATCCCAGGACCCCACATTGTCCCCAGGACACATTGTCACATCCTGGGGACCCCACTTGTCCCCAGGACCCATTGTGACACTATGGGGACCCCACCTTGTGCCCAGGGCCCATTGTGACACCGTGGGTACCACCCTTGTCCGCAGGGCTCATTGTGACATCCCAGGACCCCGCTTTGTCCCCAGGGCCCATTCTGATACCGTGGAGATCCCCTTTGTCCCCAGAGTCCATTGTGACATCCAGGGGACTCCCTTTGTCCCCAGGGCCCATTGTGACATCGCAGGACCCCCCTGGGCCCCAGGGCGCATTTTGACATCCTGGGGATGCCCCCTTGTCAACGGGGCCCATTGTGACGTCCCAGGACCCCCCATTGTGTCCAGGGCCCATTGTGACATCCTGGGGATCCCTGCTTGGCCCCAGGGCCCATTGTGACGTCTTAGGACCCCCCGTTGTCCCCAGGGCCCATTGTGACATCCTGGGGATCCCTCCTTGTCCCCAGGGCCCATTGTGACGTCCCAGGACCCCCCACTGTCCTCAGGACCTATTGTAACATTCAGGGGACCCCCTTTGTCACTGGGGCCCATTGTGACATCCCAGGACCCCACATTGTCCCCAGGGCCCATTGTGACATCCTGGGGACCCCCTCTTGTCCCCAGGGCCCATTGTGACGTCCCAGGACCCCCCATTGTCCCCAGGGCCCATTGTGACATCCTGGGGATCCCTCCTTGTCCCCAGGTCCCATTGTGACGTCCCAGGACCCCCCATTGTCCCCAGGGCCCATTGTGACATTCAGGGGACCCCCTTTGTCACTGGGGCCCATTGAGACATCCCAGGACCCCCCTTTGTCCCCAGGGCCCATTGTGACATCCTGGGGATCCCCATGTCACTGGGGCCCATTGTGACGTCCCAGGACCCCGCATTGTCCCCAGGGCCCATTTTGACACCGTCGACACCCCCCTTTGTCCCCAGGGCCCATTGTGACATCCTGGGGACACTCCTTGTCCCCAGAGGCCATTGTGACATCCAGGGGACCCCCTTTGTCCCCAGGGCCCATTGTGACATCCTGGGGTCCCCCCTTTGTCCCCAGGGCCCATTGTGATATCCTGGGGATCCCTCCTTGTCCCCAGGGCCCATTGTGACGTCCCAGGACCCCCCATTGTCCCCAGGGCCCATTGTGACATTCAGGGGACCCCCTTTGTCACTGGGGCCCATTGTGACATCCCAGGACCCCCCTTTGCCCCAGGGCCCATTGTGACATCCTGGGGATCCCCATGTCACTGGGGCCCATTGTGACGTCCCAGGACCCCGCATTGTCCCCAGTTTCCATTGTTACATCCTGGGGACCCCCTTGTCACTGGGACCCATCATGACACCATGGGGACCCTCCTTGTCACTGGGGACCCATTGTGACACCATGGGGACCCCCCCTTGTCCTCAGGGCCCATTGTGACATCCTGGGCATCCCCCCTGTCCCCCGGGACCATTGTAACACCGTGCGGATCCCCTTTGTCCCCAGGGCCCATTGTGACACTGTGGGGAACCCCCTTGTCCCCAGGACCTATTGTTACGTCCCAGGACCCCCCATTGTCCCCAGGGCCCATTGTGACACCTTGGGGACCCCCTTGTCACTGGAGACCCATTGTGACAGCATGGGGACCACCCCTTGTCCTCAGGGCCTATTGTGAACATCCTGGGGAACCTCCATTGTCCCCAGAGCCCATTGTGATTTCCTGGAGACCCCCTTTGTCCCCAGGGCCCATTGTGACATCCTGGGGTCCCCCCTTTGTCCCCAGGGCCCATTGAAATGTCCCAGGATCACCGTTTGTCCCCAGGGTTCATTGTGACATCCTGGGGACCCCATTTGTCCCCACGGCCCATTGTGGCACCATGGGGAACCCCTTTGTCACTGGGGCCCATTGTGACATCCGAGGACCCCACTTTGTCCCCAGGGCTTATTGTGACACCATGGGGATCTCCCTTGTCCCCAGGGCCCATTGTGACATCCCATGACCCCCCTTTATCCCCAGTGCTATTGTGAAATCCTGGGGACCCCTTTTGTCCCCACGGCCCATTGTGACACCATGGGGAACCCCTTTGTCACTGGGGGCCATTGTGACATTCCAGGATTCCACTTTGTCCCCCGGGCTCGTTCTGACACCTTGGGGACTCCCATTGTCCCCAGGGCCCATTGTGACATCCTGGGCAACCCCATTGTCCCCAGGGCCCATTGTGACATCTGGGGAACGCCCTTGTCCCCAGGAGCCATCGTGGCACTGTGGGGACCCTCCTTGTCACTTGGGCCCATTGTGACACCATGGGGACCCCCCCTTTGTCCCCAGTGCCCATTGTGACATCCTGTGCGCCCCCCTTTGTCCCCAGGGTCCATTGTGACATCCTGGGCAACCCCATTGTCCCCAGGGCCCATTGTGAAATCTGGGGGACGCCCTTGTCCCCAGGACCCATCGTGGCACCGTGGGGACCCTCCTTGTCACTTGGGCCCATTGTGACACCATGGGGACCCCCCCTTTGTCTCCAGTACCCATTGTGACATCCTGGGGATCCCTCCTTGTCCCCAGGGCCCATTGTGACGTCCCAGGACCCCTCATTGTCCCCAGGACCCATTGTGACATTCAGGGGACCCCCTTTGTCACTGGGGCCCATTGTGACATCCCAGGACCCCACATTGTCCCCAGGGCCCATTGTGACATCCTGGGGACCCCACTTGTCCCCAGGACCCATTGTTACACTATGGGAACCCCCCCTTGTGCCCAGAGCCCATTGTGACACTGTGGGTACCACCCTTGTCCGCAGGGCTCATTGTGACATCCCAGGACCCCCCTTTGTCCCCAGGGCTCATTGTGACATTCTAGGACCCCACTTTGTCCCCAGGGCCTATTGTGACACCATGGGGAACCCTCCTTGTCACTGGGAACCCATTGTGACACCATGGGGACCCCCCCTTTGTCCCCAGTGCCCATTGTGACATCCTGCGCACCCCCCTTTGTCCCCAGGGTCCATTGTGACATCGTGGGCAACCCCATTGTCCCCAGGGCCCATTGTGACATCTAGGGGGACGCCCTTGTCCCCAGGACCCATCGTGGCACCGTGGGGACCCCCATTGTCCCCAGGGCCCATTGTGACGTCCCAGGACCCCCATTGTCCCCAGGGCCCATTGTGACATCCCAGGACCCCACTTTGTCCCCAGGGCTTATTGTGACACCATGGGGATCTCCCTTGTCCCCAGGGCCCATTGTGACATTCAGGGGCCCCCGTTTGTCACTGGGGCCCATTGTGAGATCCCAGGACCCCACATTGTCCCCAGGGCCCATTGTGACTTTCAGGGGACCCCACTTGTCCCCAGGACCCATTGTGACACTATAGGGACCCCCCCTTGTGCCCAGTGCCCATTGTGACACCGTGGGTACCACCCTTGTCCGCAGGGCCCATTGTGACATCCTGGGGACCCTCCTTGTCCCCAGAGCCCATTGTGACATCCAGGGGACCCCCTTTGTCCCCAGGGCCCATTGTGACATCCTGGGACCCTCCTTGTCCCCAGAGCACATTGTGACATCCAGGGGACCCCTTTTGTCCCCAGGGCCCATTGTGGCACCATAGGGACCCCCTTTGTCACTGGGGCCCATTGTGACATCCAAGGACCCCCCATTGTCCCCAGGGCCCATTGTGATATCTGGGGACCCCCCCTTGTCCCCAGGGCCCATTGTGACATACCAGGACCCCCCATTGTCCCCAGGGCCCATTGTGACATCCTCGGCACCCCCTTGGTACCAGGGCCCATTGTGACATCCTGGGGAACCCCCTTGTCCCCAGGGCCCATTGTGACGTCCCAGGTCCCCCCATTGTCCCCAGGGCCCATTGTGACATCCTGGGCACCCCCCATTTTCCCAAGGACCCATTGTGACATCCTGGCCATCCCCTTGCTCACAGGGCCCGTTGTGGCACCATGGGGACACCCCCTTTGTCCCCAGGGCCCATTTTGACATCCCAAGACCCCCCTTTGTCCCCAGGGCCCATTGTGACATCCTGTGGACCCCCCCTTGTCCCCAGGGCCCATTGTGACGTCCCAGGACTCGACATTGTCCCCAGGGCCCATTGTGACATCCTCTGCGCCCCCTTGTCACTGGGGCCCATTGTGACGTCCCAGGACCCACCATTGTCCCCACGGCCCATTGTGACATTCAGGGGACCCCTCTTTGTCCCCAGGGCCCATTGTGACATCCTGGGGATCCCTCCTTGTCCCCAGGGCTTATTGTGACATCCTGGAGATCCCTCCTTGTCCCCAGGGCCCATTGTGACGTCCCAGGACCCCCCATTGTCCCCAGGACCTATTGTGACATTCAGGGGACCCCCTTTGTCACTGGGGCCCATTGTGACACCATGGGGACCCCCCTTGTCCTCAGGACTCATTCTCACATCCTGGACACCCCACATTGTCCCCAGGGCCCATTGTGACATCCACTGCACCCCCTTGTCCCCAGGGCCCATTGTAACATTCAGGGGACCCCTCTTTGTCCCCAGGGCCCATTGTGACATCCTGGGGACCCCCCCTTGTCCCCAGGGCCCATTGTGACGTCCCAGGACCCCCCATTGTCCCCAGGGCCCATTGTGACATTCAGGGGACGCCCTTTGTCCCCAGGGCCCATTGTGACATGCTGGGGATGCTCTTTGTTCCCAGGGCCCATTGTGACATCCTGGGGACCCTCCTTGTCCCCAGAGCCCATTGTGACATCCAGGGGTCCCCCTTTGTCCCCAGGGCCCATTGTGGCACCATAGGGACCCCCTTTGTCACTGGGGCCCATTGTGACATCCCAGGACCCCCCCTGGTCCCCAGGGCCCATTGTGACATCCTGGGGACCCTTTTGTCCCAAGACTTCATTGTGACATCCTGGGGACCCCCCTTGTCCTCAGGGTCCATTGTGACAGCCCAGGACCTTACATTGTCCCCAGGGCCCATTGTGATATCTGGGGGACCCCCTTGTTCCCAAGGCCCATTGTGACATCCTGGGGACCCACCCTTGTCCCCAGGGCCCATTGTGACATCCCAGGACCCCCCATTGTCCCCAGGGCCCATTGTGACATTTTGGGAATCCCTCCTTGTCCCCCGGGCCCATTGTGACGTCCCAGGACCCCCCATTGTCCCCAGGGCCCATTGTGACATCCTCTGCACCCCCTTGTCCCCAGAGCTCATTGTGACATTCAGGGAACCCCTCTTTGTCCCCAGGGCCCATTGTGACATCCTGGGGACCCCCCCTTGTCCCCAGGGCCCATTGTGACGTCCCAGGAACCCCCATTGTCCCCAGGGCCCATTGTGACATCCTGGGGATCCCTCCTTGTCCCCAGAGCCCATTGTGACGTCCCAGGACCCCCCATTGTCCCCAGGACCTATTGTGACATTCAGGGGACCCCCTTTGTCACTGGGGCCCATTGTGACACCATGGAGACCCCCGCTTGTCCTCAGGGTCCATTGTGACATCCTGGGCACCCCCCATTTTCCCCAGGACCCATTGTGACATCCCATGACCCCCTTTGTCCCCAGTGCTATTGTGAAATCCTGGGGACCCCTTTTGTCCCCAGGGCCCATTGTGGCACCATGGGGAACCCCTTTGTCACTGGGGGCCATTGTGACATTCCAGGATTCCACTTTGACCCCAGGGCTCGTTCTGACACCTTGGAGACTCCCATTGTCCCCAGGGCCCATTGTGACATCCTGGGCAACCCCATTGTCCCCAGGGCCCATTGTGACATCTGGGGGACGCCCTTGTCCCCAGGACCCATCGTGGCACCGTGGGGACCCTCCTTGTCACTTGGGCCCATTGTGACACCATGGGGACCCCCCCTTTGTCCCCAGTGCCCATTGTGACATTCAGGGGACCTACCATTGTCCCCAGGGCCCATTGTGACATCCTCGGCACCCCCTTGTCCCCAGGGCCCATTGTGACATCCTGGGGATCCCTCCTTGTCCCCAGGGCCCATTGTGACGTCCCAGGACCCCACTTTGTCCCCAGGGCCCATTGTAGCACCATGGGGACCCCCTTTGACCCCAGGGCCCATTGTGGCACCATGGCAACCCCATTTGTCCCCAGGGCCCATTGTGACATTCTTGGACCCCACTTTGTCCCCAGGGCCTATTGTGACACCATGGGGACCCCTCCTTGTCACTGGGGACCCATTGTGACACCATGGGGACCCCCCCTTGTCCTCAGGACTCATTCTGACATCCTGGACACCCCCCATTGTCCCCAGGGCCCATTGTGACATCCAATGCACCCCCTTGTCCCCAGGGCCCATTGTGACATTCAGGGGACCCCTCTTTGTCCCCAGGGCCCATTGTGACATCCTGGGGACCCCCCCTTGTCCCCAGGGCCCATTGTGACGTCCCAGGACCTGACATTGTCCCC
This sequence comes from Patagioenas fasciata, assembly GCF_037038585.1. NCBI lineage: Eukaryota > Metazoa > Chordata > Aves > Columbiformes > Columbidae > Patagioenas > Patagioenas fasciata. The sequence goes on along the minus strand of NW_027288652.1, from coordinate 60,589 downwards.
AGGGCCCATTGTGACATCCTCTGCACCCCCTTGTCCCCAGGGCCCATTGTGACGTCCCAAGACCCCCCATTGTCCCCAGGGCCCATTGTGACATTCAGGGGACCCCCCTTTGTCCCTAGGGCCCATTCTGACACCGTGGGGACGCCCCTTGTCCCCAGGGCCCATTGTGACATGCTGGGGACGCTCTTTGTCCCCAGGGCCCATTGTGACATCCTGGGGACCCTCCTTGTCCCCAGAGCCCATTGTGACATCCAGGGGACCCCCTTTGTCCCCAGGGCCCATTGTGGCACCATGAGGCCCCTCTTTGTCACCGGAGGCCATTGTGACATCCCATGACCCCCCTTTGTCCCCAGTGCTATTGTGAAATCCTGGGGACCCCTTTCGTCCCCAGGGCCCATTATGACACCATGGGGAACCCCTTTGTCACTGGGGGCCATTGTGACATTCCAGGACCCCCCATTGTCCCCAGGGCCCATTGTGACATCCTGGGGATCCCTCCTTGTCTTCAGGGCCCATGGTGATGTCCGAGGACCCCCATTGTCCCCAGGGCCCATTGTGACATCCTCTGCACCCCCTTGTCCCCAGAGCTCATTGTGACATTCAGGGAACCCCTCTTTGTCCCCAGGGCCCATTGTGACATCCTGGGGACCCCCCCTTGTCCCCAGGGCCCATTGTGACGTCCCAGGAACCCCCATTGTCCCCAGGGCCCATTGTGACATCCTGGGGATCCCTCCTTGTCCCCAGAGCCCATTGTGACGTCCCAGGACCCCCCATTGTCCCCAGGACCTATTGTGACATTCAGGGGACCCCCTTTGTCACTGGGGCCCATTGTGACACCATGGAGTCCCCCGCTTGTCCTCAGGGTCCATTGTGACATCCTGGGCACCCCCCATTTTCCCCAGGACCCATTGTGACATCCCATGACCCCCTTTGTCCCCAGTGCTATTGTGAAATCCTGGGGACCCCTTTTGTCCCCAGGGCCCATTGTGGCACCATGGGGAACCCCTTTGTCACTGGGGGCCATTGTGACATTCCAGGATTCCACTTTGACCCCAGGGCTCGTTCTGACACCTTGGAGACTCCCATTGTCCCCAGGGCCCATTGTGACATCCTGGGCAACCCCATTGTCCCCAGGGCCCGTTGTGACATCTGGGGGACGCCCTTGTCCCCAGGACCCATCGTGGCACCGTGGGGACCCTCCTTGTCACTTGGGCCCATTGTGACACCATGGGGACCCCCCCTTTGTCCCCAGTGCCCATTGTGACATTCAGGGGACCTACCATTGTCCCCAGGGCCCATTGTGACATCCTGGGGATCCCTCCTTGTCCCCAGGGCCCATTGTGACGTCCCAGGACCCCCCTTTGTCCCCAGGGCCCATTGTAGCACCATGGGGACCCCCTTTGACCCCAGGGCCCATTGTGGCACCATGGCAACCCCTTTTGTCCCCAGGGCCCATTGTGACATTCTTGGACCCCACTTTGTCCCCAGGGCCTATTGTGACACCATGGGGACCCCTCCTTGTCACTGGGGACCCATTGTGACACCATGGGGACCCCCCCTTGTCCTCAGGACTCATTCTGACATCCTGGACACCCCCAATTGTCCCCAGGGCCCATTGTGACATCCAATGCACCCCCTTGTCCCCAGGGCCCATTGTGACATTCAGGGGACCCCTCTTTGTCCCCAGGGCCCATTGTGACATCCTGGGGACCCCCCCTTGTCCCCAGGGCCCATTGTGACGTCCCAGGACCTGACATTGTCCCCAGGGCCCATTGTGACATCCTCTGCACCCCCTTGTCCCCAGGGCCCATTGTGACGTCCCAGGACCCCCCATTGTCCCCAGGGCCCATTGTGACATTCAGGGGACCCCCCTTTGTCCCCAGGGCCCATTCTGATACCGTGGGGACGCCCCTTGTCCCCAGGGCCCATTGTGACATGCTGGGGACGCTCTTTGTCCCCAGGGCCCATTGTGACATCCTGGGGACCCTCCTTGTCCCCAGAGCCCATTGTGACATCCAGGGGACCCCCTTTGTCCCCAGGGCCCATTGTGGCACCATGAGGCCCCTCTTTGTCAGCGGAGGCCATTGTGACATCCCATGACCCCCTTTGTCCCCAGTGCTATTGTGAAATCCTGGGGACCCCTTTCGTCCCCAGGGCCCATTATGACACCATGGGGAACCCCTTTGTCACTGGGGGCCATTGTGACATTCCAGGACCCCCCATTGTCCCCAGGGCCCATTGTGACATCCTGGGGATCCCTCCTTGTCTTCAGGGCCCATGGTGATGTCCGAGGACCCCCATTGTCCCCAGGGCCCATTGTGACATCCTCTGCACCCCCTTGTCCCCAGGGCCCATTGTGACATTCAGGGGACCCCTCTTTGTCCCCAGGGCCCATTGTGACATCCTGGGGATCCCTCCTTGTCCCCAGGGCTTATTGTGACATCCTGGAGATCCCTCCTTGTCCCCAGGGCCCATTGTGACGTCCCAGGACCCCCCATTGTCCCCAGGACCTATTGTGACATTCAGGGGACCCCCTTTGTCACTGGGGCCCATTGTGACACCATGGGGACCCCTCCTTGTCACTGGGGACCCATTATGACACCATGGGGACCCCCCTTGTCCTCAGGACTCATTCTCACATCCTGGACACCCCACATTGTCCCCAGGGCCCATTGTGACATCCACTGCACCCCCTTGTCCCCAGGGCCCATTGTAACATTCAGGGGACGGCTCTTTGTCCCCAGGGGCCATTGTGACATCCTGGGGACCCCCCCTTGTCCCCAGGGCCCATTGTGACGTCCCAGGACCCCCCATTGTCCCCAGGACCTATTGTGACATTCAGGGGACCCCCTTTGTCACTGGGGCCCATTGTGACACCATGGAGACCCCCGCTTGTCCTCAGGGTCCATTGTGAAATCCTGGCCACCCCCTTGCTCCCAGGGCCCGTTGTGGCACCATGGGGACACCCCCTTTGTCCCCAGGGCCCATTGTAGCACCATGGGGACCCCCTTTGACCCCAGGGCCCATTGTGGCACTATGGCAACCCCTTTTGTCCCCAGGGCCCATTGTGACATTCTTTGACCCCACTTTGTCCCCAGGGCCTATTGTGACACCATGGGGACCCCTCCTTGTCACTGGGGACCCATTGTGACACCATGGGGACCCCGCCTTGTCCTCAGGACTCATTCTCACATCCTGGACGCCCCCCATTGTCCCCAGGGCCCATTATGACATCCACTGCTCCCCCTTGTCCCCAGGGCCCATTGTGACATTCAGGGGACCCCTCTTTGTCCCCAGGGCCCATTGTGACATCCTGGGGACCCCCCCTTGTCCCCAGGGCCCATTGTGACGTCCCAGGACCCCCCATTGTCCCCAGGGCCCATTGTGACATCCTGTGGATCCCTCCTTGTCCCCAGGGCCCATTGTGACGTCCCAGGACCCCCCATTGTCTCCAGGGCCCATTGTGATATGCTGGGGAGCCCTCTTTGTCCCCAGGGCCCATTGTGAAATTCAGGGGACCCCAACTTGTCCTCAGGGCCCATTCTGATATCCTGGGGACACTCTTTGTCCCCAGGGCCCATTGTGACATCCCAGGACCGCCTGTTGTCCCCAGGGCCCATTGTGACATCCTGGGGACCCCATTGTCACCAGAGCCCATTGTGATATCCTGGTGACCACCCTTTGTCCCCAGGGCCCATTGTGATATCCTGAGGTCCGCCCTTTGTCCCCAGGGCCCATTGTGACGTCCCAGGACCCCCCATTGTCCCCAGGGCCCATTGTGACATTCAGGGGCCCCCGTTTGTCATTGGGGCCCATTGTGAGATCCCAGGACCCCACATTGTCCCAAGGGCCCATTGTGACTTTCAGGGGACTCCACTTTTCCCCAGGACCCATTGTGACACTATAGGGACCCCTCCTTGTGCCCAGTGCCCATTGTGACACCGTGGGTACCACCCTTGTCCCCAGGGCCCATTGTGACATCCTGGGGACACCCCCTTGTCCCCAGGGCCCATTGTGACATTTTGGGAATCCCTCCTTGTCCCCAGGGCCCATTGTGACGTCCCAGGACCCCCCATTGTCCCCAGGACCCATTGTGACATTCAGGGGACCCCCTTTGTCACTGGGGCCCATTGTGAAATCCCAGGACCCCACATTGTCCCCAGGGCCCATTGTGACATCCTGCGGACCCCCCTTTGTCCCCAGGGCCCATTTTGACATTCAGGGGACCCACCATTGTCCTCAGGGCCCATTGTGAGGTCCCAGGACCCCCCATTGTCCCCAGGGCCCATTGTGACATCCTCGGCACCCCCTTGTCCCCAGGGTCAATTGTGACACTATGGGGACCCCCCCTTGTGCCCAGGGCCTATTGTGACACTGTGGGTACCACCCTTGTCTGCAGGGCTCATTGTGACATCCCAGGACCCCCCATTGTCCCCAGGGCCCATTGTGACATTCAGGGGACCCAACTTGTCCCCAGGGCCCATTCTGACACCGTGGGGACGCCCTTTGTCCCCAGGGCCCATTGTGACATGCTGGGGATGCTCTTTGTTCCCAGGGCCCATTGTGACATCCTGGGGACCCTCCTTGTCCCCAGAGCCCATTGTGACATCCAGGGGTCCCCCTTTGTCCCCAGGGCCCATTGTGGCACCATAGGGACCCCTTTGTCCCAAGACTTCATTGTGACATCCTGGGGACCCCCCTTGTCCTCAGGGTCCATTGTGACAGCCCAGGACCTTACATTGTCCCCAGGGCCCATTGTGATATCTGGGGGACCCCCTTGTTCCCAAGGCCCATTGTGACATCCTGGGGACCCACCCTTGTCCCCAGGGCCCATTGTGACATCCCAGGACCCCCCATTGTCCCCAGGGCCCATTGTGACATTTTGGGAATCCCTCCTTGTCCCCCGGGCCCATTGTGACGTCCCAGGACCCCCCATTGTCCCCAGGGCCCATTGTGACATCCTCTGCACCCCCTTGTCCCCAGAGCTCATTGTGACATTCAGGGAACCCCTCTTTGTCCCCAGGGCCCATTGTGACATCCTGGGGACCCCCCCTTGTCCCCAGGGCCCATTGTGACGTCCCAGGAACCCCCATTGTCCCCAGGGCCCATTGTGACATCCTGGGGATCCCTCCTTGTCCCCAGAGCCCATTGTGACGTCCCAGGACCCCCCATTGTCCCCAGGACCTATTGTGACATTCAGGGGACCCCCTTTGTCACTGGGGCCCATTGTGACACCATGGAGACCCCCGCTTGTCCTCAGAGTCCATTGTGACATCCTGGGCACCCCCCATTTTCCCCAGGACCCATTGTGACATCCCATGACCCCCTTTGTCCCCAGTGCTATTGTGAAATCCTGGGGACCCCTTTTGTCCCCAGGGCCCATTGTGGCACCATGGGGAACCCCTTTGTCACTGGGGGCCATTGCGACATTCCAGGATTCCACTTTGACCCCAGGGCTCGTTCTGACACCTTGGAGACTCCCATTGTCCCCAGGGCCCATTGTGACATCCTGGGCAACCCCATTGTCCCCAGGGCCCGTTGTGACATCTGGGGGACGCCCTTGTCCCCAGGACCCATCGTGGCACCGTGGGGACCCTCCTTGTCACTTGGGCCCATTGTGACACCATGGGGACCCCCCCTTTGTCCCCAGGGCCCATTGTGACATCCTCGGCACCCCCTTGTCCCCAGGGCCCATTGTGACATCCTGGGGATCCCTCCTTGTCCCCAGGGCCCATTGTGACGTCCCAGGACCCCCCTTTGTCCCCAGGGCCCATTGTAGCACCATGGGGACCCCCTTTGACCCCAGGGCCCATTGTGGCACCATGGCAACCCCTTTTGTCCCCAGGGCCCATTGTGACATTCTTGGACCCCACTTTGTCCCCAGGGCCTATTGTGACACCATGGGGACCCCTCCTTGTCACTGGGGACCCATTGTGACACCATGGGGACCCCCCCTTGTCCTCAGGACTCATTCTGACATCCTGGACACCCCCCATTGTCCCCAGGGCCCATTGTGACATCCACTGCACCCCCTTGTCCCCAGGGCCCATTGTGACATTCAGGGGACCCCTCTTTGTCCCCAGGGCCCATTGTGACATCCTGGGGACCCCCCCTTGTCCCCAGAGCCCATTGTGACGTCCCAGGACCTGACATTGTCCCCAGGGCCCATTGTGACATCCTCTGCACCCCCTTGTCCCCAGGGCCCATTGTGACGTCCCAGGACCCCCCATTGTCCCCAGGGCCCATTGTGACATTCAGGGGACCCCCCTTTGTCCCCAGGGCCCATTGTGACATCCTGGGGACCCTCCTTGTCCCCAGAGCCCATTGTGACATCCAGGGGACCCCCTTTGTCCCCAGGGCCCATTGTGGCACCATGAGGCCCCTCTTTGTCACTGGAGGCCATTGTGACATCCCATGACCCCCCTTTGTCCCCAGTGCTATTGTGAAATCCTGGGGACCCCTTTCGTCCCCAGGGCCCATTATGACACCATGGGGAACCCCTTTGTCACTGGGGGCCATTGTGACATTCCAGGACCCCCCATTGTCCCCAGGGCCTATTGTGACATCCTGGGGATCCCTCCTTGTCTTCAGGGCCCATAGTGATGTCCGAGGACCCCCATTGTCCCCAGGGCCCATTGTGACATCTTCTGCACCCCCTTGTCCCCAGGGCCCATTGTGACATTCAGGGGACCCCTCTTTGTCCCCAGGGCCCATTGTGACATCCTGGGGATCCCTCCTTGTCCCCAGGGCCCATTGTGACATCCTGGAGATCCCTCCTTGTCCCCAGGGCCCATTGTGACGTCCCAGGACCCCCCATTGTCCCCAGGACCTATTGTGACATTCAGGGGACCCCCATTTGTCACTGGGCCACATTGTGACACCATGGGGACCCGTCCTTCTCACTGGGGACCCATTATGACACTATGGGGACCCCCCTTGTCCTCAGGACTCATTCTCACATCCTGGACACCCCACATTGTCCCCAGGGCCCATTGTGACATCCACTGCACCCCCTTGTCCCCAGGGCCCATTGTGACATTCAGGGGACCCCTCTTTGTCCCCAGGGCCCATTGTGACATCCTGGGGACCCCCCCTTGTCCCCAGGGCCCATTGTGATGTCCCAGGACCCCCCATTGTCCACAGGGCCCATTGTGACACTATGGGGACCCCCCCTTGTGCCCAGGGCCCATTGTGACACCGTGGGTACCACCCTTGTCTGCAGGGCTCATTGAGACATCCCAGGACCCCCCACTGTCCCCAGGGCCCATTGTGACATTCAGGGGACCCCCCTTTGTCCCCAGGGCCCATTCTGATAAGGTGGGGACCCCCTTTGTCCCCAGGGCCCATTGTGACATGCTGGGGACGCTCTTTGTCCCCAGGGCCCATTGTGACATCCTGGGGACCCTCCTTGTCCCCAGAGCCCATTGTTACATCCAGGGGAGCCCATTTGTCCCCAGGGCCCATTGTGGCACCATAGGGACCCCCTTTGTCACTGGGGCCCATTGTGACATCCCAGGACCCGCCCTGGTCCCACGGGCGCATTTTGAAATCCTGGGGACCCCCTTTGTCCCAAGAATTCATTGTGACATCCTGGGGACCCCCCTTGTCCTCAGGGTCCAATGTGACAGCCCAGGACCCTCCATTGTCCCCAGGGCCCATTGTGACATCCTCGGCACCCCCTTGTCCCCAGGGCCCATTGTGACATTCAGGGGACCCCTCTTTGTCCCCAGGGCCCATTGTGACATCCTGGGGACGCCCCCTTGTCCCCAGGGCTCATTGTGACGTCCCAGGACCCCCCATTGTCCCCAGGGCCCATTGTGACATCCTGGGGATCCCTCCTTGTCCCCAGGGCCCATTGTGACGTCCCAGGACCCCCCATTGTCCCCAGGACCTATTGTGACATTCAGGGGACCCCCTTTGTCACTGGGGCCCATTGTGACACCATGGAGACCCCTGCTTGTCCTCAGGGTCCATTGTGACATCCTGGCCACCCCCTTGCTCCCAGGGCCCATTGTGGCACCATGGGGACACCCTCTTTGTCCCCAGGGCCCATTGTGACATCCCAGGACCCCCCTTTGTCCCCAGGGCCCATTGTAGCACCATGGGGACCCCCTTTGTCCCCAGGGCCCATTGTGACATTCTTGGACCCCACTTTGTCCCCAGGGCCTATTGTGACACCATGGGGATCCCTCCTTGTCACTGGGGAACCATTGTGACACCATGGGGACCTCGCCTTGTCCTCAGGACTCATTCTGACATCCTGGACACCCCCCATTGTCCCCAGGGCCCATTGTGACATTCACTGCACCCCCTTGTCCCCAGGGCCCATTGTGACATTCAGGGGACCCCTCTTTGTCCCCAGGGCCCATTGTGACATCCTGGGGACCCCCCCTTGTCCCCAGGGCCCATTGTGACGTCCCACGACCCCCCATTGTCCCCAGGGCCCATTGTGACGTCCCAGGACCCCCCTTTGTCCCCAGGGCCCATTGTGAAATTCAGGGGACCCCAACTTGTTCTCAGGGCTCATTCTGATATCCTGGGGACACTCTTTGTCCCCAGGGCCCATTGTGACATGCCAGGACCGCCTGTTGTCCCCAGGGCCCATTGTGACATCCTGGGGACCCCATTGTCACCAGAGCCCATTGTGATATCCTGGCGACCACCCTTTGTCCCCAGGGCCCATTGTGATATCCTGAGGACCGCCCTTTGTCCCCAGGGCCCATTGTGACGTCCTAGGACCCCCCATTGTCCCCAGGGCCCATTGTGACATTCAGGGGCCCCCGTTTGTCATTGGGGCCCATTGTGAGATCCCAGGACCCCACATTGTCCCAAGGGCCCATTGTGACTTTCAGGGGACCCCACTTGTCCCCAGGACCCATTGTGACACTATAGGGACCCCTCCTTGTGCCCAGTGCCCATTGTGACACCGTGGGTACCACCCTTGTCCGCAGGGCCCATTGTGACATCCTGGGGACACCCCCTTGTCCCCAGGGCCCATTGTGACATTTTGGGAATCCCTCCTTGTCCCCAGGGCCCATTGTGACGTCGCAGGACCCCCCATTGTCCCCAGGACCCATTGTGACATTCAGGGGACCCCCTTTGTCACTGGGGCCCATTGTGAAATCCCAGGACCCCACATTGTCCCTAGGGCCCATTGTAACATCCTGGGGACCCCCCCTTTGTCCCCAGTGCCCATTGTGACATCCTGCGGACCCCCCTTTGTCCCCAGGGCCCATTTTGACATTCAGGGGACCCACCATTGTCCTCAGGGCCCATTGTGAGGTCCCAGGACCCCCCATTGTCCCCAGGGCCCATTGTGACATTCAGAGGACCCCCCTTGTCCCTAGGGCCCATTCTGATACCGTGGGGACCCCCTTTGTCCCCAGGGCCCATTGTGACATGCTGGGGATGCTCTTTGTTCCCAGGGCCCATTGTGACATCCTGGGGACCCTCCTTGTCCCCAGAGCCCATTGTGACATCCAGGGGACCCCCTTTGTCCCCAGGGCCCATTGTGGCACCATAGGGACCCCCTTTGTCACTGGGGCTCATTGTGACATCCCAGGACCCCACCTGGTCTCCAGGGCCCATTGTGACATCCTGGGGACCCCTTTGTCCCAAGACTTCATTGTGACATCCTGGGGACCCCCCTTGTCCTCAGGGTCCATTGTGACAGCCCAGGACCTTACATTGTCCCCAGGGCCCATTGTGATATCTGGGGGACCCCCTTGTTCCCAAGGCCCATTGTGACATCCTGGGGACCCCCCCTTGTCCCCAGGGCCCATTGTGACATCCCAGGACCTTACTTTGTCCCCAGGGCCCATTGTGACATTTTGGGAATCCCTCCTTGTCCCCCGGGCCCATTGTGACGTCCCAGGACCCCCCATTGTCCCCAGGGCCCATTGTGACATCCTGGGGATCCCTCCTTGTCCCCAGGGCCCATTGTGACATCCCAGGACCCCCCATTGTCCCCAGGGCCCATTGTGACATCCTCTGCACCCCCTTGTCCCCAGAGCTCATTGTGACATTCAGGGAACCCCTCTTTGTCCCCAGGGCCCATTGTGACATCCTGGGGACCCCCCCTTATCCCCAGGGCCCATTGTGACGTCCCAGGACCCCCCATTGTCCCCAGGGCCCATTGTGACATCCTGGGGATCCCTCCTTGTCCCCAGGGCCCATTGTGACGTCCCAGGACCCCCCATTGTCCGCAGGACCTATTGTGAAATTCAAGGGACCCCCTTTGTCACTGGGGCCCATTGTGACACCATGGAGACCCCCGCTTGTCCTCAGGGTCCATTGTGACATCCTGGGCACCCCCCATTTTCCCCAGGACCCATTGTGACATCCTGGCCACCCCCTTGCTCGCAGGGCCCGTTGTGGCACCATGGGGACACCCCCTTTGTCCCCAGGGCCCATTGTGACATCACAGGACCCCCCTTTGTCCCCAGGGCCCATTGTAGCACCATGGGGACCCCCTTTGACCCCAGGGCCCATTGTGGCACCATGGCAACCCCTTTTGTCCCCAGGGCCCATTGTGACATTCTTGGACCCCACTTTGTCCCCAGGGCCTATTGTGACACCATGGGGACCCCTCCTTGTCACTGGGGACCCATTGTGACACCATGGGGAACCCCCTTGTCCTCAGGACTCATTCTGACATCCTGGACACCCCCCATTGTCCCCAGGGCCCATTGTGACATCCACTGCACCCCCTTGTCCCCAGGGCCCATTGTGACATTCAGGGGACCCCTCTTTGTCCCCAGGGCCCATTGTGACATCCTGGGGACCCCCCCTTGTCCCCAGGGCCCATTGTGACGTCCCAGGACCCCCCATTGTCCCCAGGGCCCATTGTGACACTATGGGGACCCCCCTTGTGCCCAGGGCCCATTGTGACACCGTGGGTACCACCCTTGTCCGCAGGGCTCATTGAGACATCCCAGGACCCCCCATTGTCCCCAGGGCCCATTGTGACATTCAGGGGACCCCCCTTTGTCCCCAGGGCCCATTCTGATACCGTGGGGACCCCCTTTGTCCCCAGGGCCCATTGTGACATGCTGGGGACTCTCTTTGTCCCCAGCGCCCATTGTGACATCCTGGGGACCCTCCTTGTCCCCAGAGCCCATTGTGACATCCTGGGGACCCCCCCTTGTCCCCAGGGCCCATTGTCACGTCCCAGGACCCCCCATTGTCCCCAGGGCCCATTGTGATATGCTGGGGAGCCCTCTTTGTCCCCAGGGCCCATTGTGAAATTCAGGGGACCCCAACTTGTCCCCAGGGCCCATTGTGACATCCTGGGGACCCCATTGTCACCAGAGCCCATTGTGATATCCTGGCGACCACCCTTTGTCCCCAGGGCCCATTGTGATATCCTGAGGACCGCCCTTTGTCCCCAGGGCCCATTGTGACATCCCAGGACCCTCTTTGTCCCTGTCGAGGGTTAGGATTGCGGGGTGACAATCAAACCCTGCCAGATGTGTTGTCAACGTCCTCTCCCCCCCCAATTCCCCCTTTTTCCTGTCCCTCTCCCCCTTCCCACTCAGCACAGGCGATTGGGAGGGGAAGAAGCACAGAGGGAAGAGAGTTGGAAAAGTTAAAGATGTTTTACTGATGCTACTGATAAGAACAGGGAAAATAATACAAAATATACAAAACCAATCTTGTAAGTCTCAGCAACTGCAGAGCCAGCACCCAAAGTCCTGGATTAGACTCTGTAGCCAACCGGAGCTGGATTCAGTCTCTCACTAGGCCTCCGTTCGCAGGGACGACCAGCAAGGTCCTCTCCTAATGTCATCCATGAGGAGAAAAGGGCCGAGATCCTCGTGATCTCCCACTTTTATATGAAGCATTCACGTGAACGGAATGTTATACACAGTTGGTCACCGGTTTCTCGTTGCCCCTCTCGCGAGATGTGCATCCGTGCTTATCAATAAGTTTTCATTCCATTGCTGGGTTTGCCAAAACATGTGTCCGGTTCTCCAGGAAAATGCAGCTGATATGAAGCTTGAGCTGACAGGCAAATTCACTAAAAGAGAAACTTGTTTTTTAACAAAACCAGGACATTCCACCCCTTATAATATGACATTCACTGAATACTTAAACCTTATCAATACAATCTATCAATACAATCTAATTAATCACTACTACTATATATATATATATACATATGTACATATATACACAGGAGTAATTAATCAGTGGACCATCCTTTGAAAAGTTCATTAAGTTCATTTTGTCACCACAGTCTCCGAGGGAGGGAAAATGGTCCAAGTGCATCTCATGGCCCCTGTTTGTGGGTTAAGGACACCAACTTCCAAGAAGGTGTCGGGCGCCACTCGAAGAAGCCAGCGCTGGTTTCATCGCCATTGTCTTGATCTGAAAGACACTTATTAAACATTGTTAGTGCGGCAATTCACATCGTACAGTTCAGCATTGCACATTTTCACCTAAAATCAAATCCCCTTGAGGTGCACACCGAACTTCTCCATCCTTGAGCATCACCCACCAGGTGCTGCCAGGTCCCTGGGCAAAAACAATCCCACGAATAGGTTTGCCTGTGCCTGAGGCAGGAGGAACCCAGACTGCCTTTCCTAACATATTTTTCATGTGTACTACAGGGACTTTATCTCCTTCTACAGTCCATAGAATTTCTGATTGGGCAGGCCCGGCTCGATTGGTTGATCCCCTGGTGTTGCCCAACCAAGTGGCTTTTGCTAAATGTGAATCCCAGTTTTTAAAGGCTCCACCACCAAGTGCCTTTAGTGTAGTTTTTAACAAACCATTGCACCTTTCAGTTTTCCCAGAGGCTGGTGCATGATATGCAATATGATATACCCACTCAATACCATGTTCTTTGGCCCAATTGTCTATAATACTGTTTTTGAAATGAGTACCATTGTCTGATTCAATTCTTTCTGGCGTACCGTGCCGCCAAAGGACTTGCTTCTCAAGGCCCAAGATGGTATTTCGGGCTGTAGCATGAGGTACGGCAGATGTTTCCAACCATCCAGTGGTTGCTTCCACCATTGTAAGTACATAACGCTTACCTTGACGTGTTTGTGGAAGTGTAATATAATCAATCTGCCAAGCTTCTCCATACTTACACTTTAACCATCACCCCCCACATAAGGACCCCCCATCTAAGGACCCCCCAGTTGTGCCCAGGGCCCATTGTGCCGTCCCAGAACCCCTCATTGTCCCCAGGGCCCATTGTGACATCCTGGCAACCTCCCTTTGTCCCCAGGGCCCATAGTGACATCCCAGGACCCCCAATTGTCCCCAAGGCCCATTGTGACACCATGGGGAACCCCCTTGTCACTGGGGATGCATTGTGACACAATGGGGACCCCCTCTTTGTCTCAGGTGCCCATTGTGACATCCTGGAGACCCCCCTTGTCCCCAGGGTCTATTGTGACATCCTGGGGACCTCCTTTATCCCCAGGACCCATTGTGACGTCCCAGGACCCCTCATAGTCCCCAGAGGCCATTGTGACATCCTGGGGACCCCTCTTTCCCCTAGGGCCTAATGTCACATCCTGGGGACTCCTCTTTGTCCCCTGGGCCCATTATGACATCCTGGGCACCCCGTTTGTCCCCAGGGCCCATTGTGATATCCCAGGACCCCAGTTTGTCCCCAGGGCCCATTACTACAGGGTAGGACCCCCCTTGTCCCCAGGGACCATTGTGACATTCAGGGGACCCCTCTTTGTTCCCAGGGCCCATTGTGGCACCATGGGGACCCTCTTTGTCACTGGGGCCCATTGTGACATCCCAGGACCCCACTTTGTCTTAGAAGGTCACTATTCGGACCCCCGGAGCCCCCCGGCCCCACACCCGCCCCGCAGCCCCACAGCGCGCGGTCTCGGGCCCCGGTGCCGGCGAAGCCACGTCCTGGCTGCGGCCGGAGGAGCCGCCGCTTGTCCGCCCCCCACGTCCCCCCGATCGCTGCTGCTGTCGCTGCCTGAGGAGCCGCAGGAGCCGCCGCTTGTCCGCCCCCCACGTCCCCCCGATCGCTGCTGCTGTCGCTGCCTGAGGAGCCGCAGGAGCCGCCGCTTGTCCGCCCCCCCACGTCCCCCCGATCGCTGCTGCTGTCGCTGCCTGAGGAGCCGCAGGAGCCGCCGCTTGTCCGCCCCCCCACGTCCCCCCGATCGCTGCTGCTGTCGCTGCCTGAGGAGCCGCAGCAGCCGCCGCTTGTCCGCCCCCCCACGTCCCCCCGATCGCTGCTGCTGTCGCTGCCTGAGGAGCCGCAGCAGCCGCCGCTTGTCCGCCCCCCCACGTCCCCCCGATCGCTGCTGCTGTCGCTGCCTGAGGAGCCGCAGCAGCCGCCGCTTGTCCGCCCCCCCACGTCCCCCCGATCGCTGCTGCTGTCGCTGCCTGAGGAGCCGCAGCAGCCGCCGCTTGTCCGCCCCCCCACGTCCCCCCGATCGCTGCTGCTGTCGCTGCCTGAGGAGCCGCAGCAGCCGCCGCTTGTCCGCCCCCCACGTCCCCCCGATCGCTGCTGCTGTCGCTGCCTGAGGAGCCGCAGCAGCCGCCGCTTGTCCACCCAGCCCCGACTGCCCCCATCCAATCGCCGCCGCTGCCGCCCCCGCCACCCCCCTTCTCCCGCCATCCCGGTGTCACAACGGGGACTTCGAGCGCGGCTGTGGAGGCAGCAGCTGTTCTGATAGCGAAGCCAAACCGGACCGGGAAACAGGACCGGGAACCAGGAACCGTGGGAGGGAAGTTTTCCCTTGGAGCAAACAAACCCCAGGTGTTCTTCAATGTTTATTGAGAAAGCAGAGTCAGGATGTACCAGTAGTCCGATCAGTGACCTTCTAAGGCAAAGTGGGGTCCTGGGATGTCACAATGGGCCCTGGGGACAAAGGGGGTCCCCATGGTGCCACAATGGGCCCTGGGGACAAAGGGAGTCACCAGGATGTCACAATGGGCCCTGGGGACAAGGGGGGTCCCACCCTGTAACAATGGGCCCTGGGGACAAAGTGGGGCCCTGGGATGTCACAATGGGCCCTGGGGACAAATGGGGTCCTGGGACGTCACAAGGGGTCCTGGGGATAAAGGGGGTCCCCAGGATGTCACAATGGGCACTTGAGACAAACGTGGGGTCCCCATTGTGTCACAATGCATCCCCAGTGACAAGAGGGTTCCCCATGGTGTCACAATGGGCCCTGGGGACAATTGGGGGTCCTGGGATGTCACAATGGGCCCTGAGGACAACAGGGGGTCCCCACGGTGTCAAAATGGGCCCTGGTGACATACGGGGCAGCCCAGGATGTCACAATGGGCCCTGGGGACAAAGAGGGGTCCCCAGGATGTTCACAATGGGCCCTGGAGACAGTGGGGGGTCCAGAAATGTCACAATGGGCCCTGGGGACAAAGGGGGCTCCCCAGGATGTCACAATGGGCTCTGGGGAAAGAGGGGGTCCCCACGGTGTCACAATGCACCCTGGGGACAATGGGGGGTCCTGGGACGTCACAATGGGCCCTGGGGACACAGGGGTCCCAAGGATGTGATAATGGGCTCTGGGGACAAGTGGGGTCCCCAGGATGTCACAATGGGCACTGGGGAGAAAAGGGTGGTCCCCATGGTGTCACAATGGGCCCTAGTGACAAGGAGGGTCCCCACGGTTCCACGATGGGCCCTGGGGACAAGGGGGTCCACCAGATGTCACAATGGGCCCTGGGGACAAAGGGAGGTCCTAGGACGTCACAGTGGGCCCAGGGGACAAAGTGGGGTCCCCTGAATGTCACAATGGGACCTGCAGACAAAGGGGGGTCCTGGGATGTCACAATGGGCCCCAGTGACAAAGGGGGTCCCCAGGATGTCACAACAGGCCCTGGGGACAAAGAGGGCTCTCCTGAATGTCAAAATGGGCCCTGGGGACAAGGGGGGACCCCAGGATGCAACAACGGGCCCTGGGGACAAAGAGGGGTCCCCTGAATGTCACAAAGGGCCCTGGGGACAAGGGGGTGCCCTGGGATGTCACAATGGACCCTGGGGACAAATAGCAGTTCCCTGAATATCACAATGGGCCCTGGAGACAAGGGGTGTCCTGGGATGTCACAATGGGCCCCAGTGACAAAGGGCGTCCCTGTGGTGCCAAAATGGGCCCTGGGGACAAAGGGGGTCCCCAGGATGTCACAATGGGTCCCGGGGACAAAGGGCATCCTCATGGTGCCACAATGGACCCTAGTGACAAACGAGGTCCCCAGGATGTCACAACGGGCCCTGGGGAGAAAGGGGGGTCCTGGGATGTCACAATGGGACCTGGGACAACGGGGGGTCCCCAGGATGTCACAATGAGCCCTGGGGACAAGCAGGGTACCCACGGTGTCACAATGGGCCCTGGGGACAAAGGGGGGTCCCGAGGATGTCACAATGGGCCCTGGGGACAATTGGGGGATCCTGGGATGTCACAATGGGCCCTGGGGACAAAGATGAGTCCCCTAAATGTCACAATGGGCCCTGGAGACAGAGGGGCTCCCCATGGTTCCACAATGGGCCCTGAGGAAAAAGCAGGGTCGCCAGGATGTCACAATGGGCTCTTGGAAAAATGGAGGGTCCAGGGACGTCACAATGGGCCCTGGGGACAAAGGAGGTCCCCAGGATGTCACAATGACCCCTTGGGACAACGGGGCCATTGTGGACATCACAATGGGTCCTGGGAACAAAGTGGGGTCCCCAGGATGTCACAATGGGCCCTGGGGACAAAGGGGGTCCCCAGAATTTCACAATGGACCCTGGGGACAAAGGGAGTCCCCACACTGTCACAATAGGCCCTGGGGACAAAGGGTGTGCCCAGGATGTCACAATGGGTCCTGGGGACAAAGGGGGTCCTGTGATGTCACAATGGGCCCTGGGGACAAAGGGGGTCCCCATGGTGCCACAATGGACCCTAGGGACAAACGAGGTCCCCAGGATGTCACAATGGGCCCTAGGGACAAAGGGAGTCCCCACCCTGTCACAATAGGCCCTGGGGACAAAGGGGGTGCCCAGGATGTCACAATGGGTCCTGGGGACAAAGGGCATCCCCATGGTGCCACAATGGACCCTAGTGACAAACGAGGTCCCCAGGATGTCACAACGGGCCCTAGGGACAAAGGGGGGTCCCCAGGATGTCAAAATAGGCCCTGGGGACAAAGAGGGGGCCTGGGACGTCACAATGGGCCCTGGGGACAATGGGGGGTCCTGGGATGTCACAATGAGCCCTGGGCACAATTGGGGGGTCCTTAGATGTCACAACGGGCTCTGGGGACAAAGGGCGTCTCCAGGATGTCACAATGGGCCCTGGGGACAAAGTGGGGTCCTGAAATGTCACAATGGGCCCTGGGCACAAAGGGGGTTCCCAGGATGTCACAATGGGCTCTGAGGACAACGGGGATTCCAACGGTGTCACAATGGGCCCTTGGGACAAAGGCTGTCCCCTGAATGTCACAATGGGCCCTGGGGACAAAGGGGGTCCCCAGGATGTCACAATGGGTCTGGGGACAATGGGGGGTCCGGGGACGTCACAATGGGCCCTGGGGACAAAGGGGGGTCCTGGGACGTCACAATGGGCCCTGGTGACAAAGGGGATCCCCCAGAAGTCACAATGGGCCCTGGGGACAAAGTGAGGTCCTGGGAAGTCACAATGGGCCCCAGTGACAAAGGGGGTCCCAATGGTGCCACAATGGGTCCTGGGGAAAAAGGGCATCCCCAGGATGTCACAATGGGCTCTGGGGACAAGGGGGGGTCCTGGGACATCACAGTGGGCCATGGGGAACAAGGGGGTCCCCAGGATGTCACAATGGGCTCTGGGGACAAGGGGGGATCCCCATAGTGTTACAATGGGTCCCAGTGACAAGGGTGGTCCCCACGGTGCCACGGTGGGTCCTGGAGACAAGGGGGGTCCCCAGGATGTCACAATGGGCCCTGGGGATGACGGGGGGTCCTGGGACGTCACAATGGGCCCTGGGGACAATGGGGGGTCTTGGGATGTCACAATGAGCCCTGGGCACAACTGGAAGGTCCCTAAATGTCACAATGGGCCCTGGGGACAAAGGGGGTCCCCACGGTGTCACAATGGGCCCAGGGGACAGAGGGGAGTCCCCAGGATGTCACAACGGGCTCTGGGGACCAGGGGCGTCCCGAGGATGTCACAATGGGCCCTGGGGACAAAGTGGGGTCCTGGGAGGTCACAATGTGCCCTGGGCACAAAGGGGGTTTCCAGGATGTCACAATGGGCTCTGGGGACAACAGGGGTCCCGACGGTGTCACAATGGGCCCTTGGGACAAAGGCTGTCCCCTGAATGTCACAATGGGCCCTGGGGACAAAGGGGGTCCCCAGGATGTCACAATGGGCCTTCAGTATAAAGTGGGGTCCTGGGATGTCACAATGGGCCCTGGGGACAAAGGGGGGTCCTGGGACGTCACAATGGGCCCTGCGGATCAAGGATGGTGCCCTGGATATCACAATGGGCTCTGGGGACAATGGGGGGTCCTGGAATGACACAATGGTCCCTAGGGACAAAGGGGGGTCCCTTGGATGTCACAATGGGGCTGGGGACAAAGGGGGTCCTGGGATGTCACAATGGGCCCTGGGGACAAAGGGGGTCCCCACGGTGTCACAATGGGCCCTGGGGACAAAGGGGGTCCTCAGGATGTCACAATGGGCCCTGGGGACAAGGGGGATACCCACGGTTTCAAAATGGGCCCTGGGGACAAGGGGGTCCCCAGGATCTCACAGTGGGCCGTGGGGACAAAGAGGGGTCCCCAGGATTTCACAATGGACCCTGGGGACAAAGGGGGGTCCTGGGACGTCACAATGGGCCCTGGGGACAAAGGGTTCCCCAGGATGTCACAATGAGCTCTGGGTACAAAGGAGGTCCCCAGGATGACACAATGGGCCCTGGGGATGACGGGGGGTCCTGGGACGTCACAATGGGCCCTGGGGACAAAGGGGATTCCCCAGTATGTCACAATGGGCCCTGGAGACAATGGGGGGTCCTGGGATGTCACAATGGGCCCTGGGGACAATGGGGGTCCCGACGGTGTCACAATGGGCCCTAGGGACAAAGGCTGTCCCCTGAATGTCACAATGGGCCCTGTGGACAATGGGGGTTCCCAGGATGTCACAATGGGCTCTGGGGACAATGGGGGATCCGGGGACGTCACAATGGGCCCTGGGGACAAAGGGGGTCCCCAGGACGTCACAATGGGCCCCAGTGACAAAGGGGGTCCCAACGGTGCCACAATGGGTCCTGGGGAAAAAGGGGGTCCCCAGGATGTCACAATGGGCTCTGGGGACAAGGGGGGTCCCCATAGTGTTACAATGGGTCCCCAGTGACAAGGGGGGTCCTGGGATGTCACAATGGGCCCTGGGGACAAAGGGGGTCCTGGGACTTCACTATGGGCACTGGGGACAAGGGGGTCCCCAGGATGTCACAATGGGCCCTTAGGACAAGGGGGGTCCCCAAGGTGTCACAATGGGCCCTGGGGACAATTGGGAGTCCTGGGACATCACAACAGGCCTGGGGACAAGGGGGATCTCCACCCTGTCACAATGGGCCCTGGGGACAAAGGGGGTCCCCATGGTGCCACAATGGGCCCTGGGGACAAAGGGGAGTCCCCAGGATGTCACAATGGGCCCTGAGGACAAGGGGAGGTCCCCATGGTGTCACAATGGGTCCTCAGTGAGAAGGGGGTCCCCCATGGTGTCACAATGGGCCCTGGGGACAAGGGGGATCCCCAGGGTGTCACAATGGACCCTGGGGAGAAGGGTTTAGGGGGTTGTGTTAGGGGGTTGGAGGATTAGGTGGTGCAGGATTTGGGGGTGCAAGGATTTTGCGGGGCCTGATTTGTGGCTGCAGAGTCTGGGGTTGCAGGTTCCAGGGGTGCAGGATTTGGGGGTTCAGGGTTTAGGGCAGTAGGATATTTGGGTGCAGGAGTTTGGGGTGCCGGGTTTGGGGGCCAGGATTTGGGGTTGCAGGATTTAGGGGTGCAGTGGTTTGGAGTGCAGTGTTTTGGGATGCAGGGTTTGGGGAAGGAGGATATGGGGGTGCAGGGTATAGGAGAGCAGGATCTTGGGGTGCAGGGGTTTGGGGTTGAGGGCTTGGTAGGGCAGGGTTTGGGGGTGGAAATTTTATTGGGTAGGGCTGGGGGTGCAGGATTTGGGGGTGAAGGGGTTGTGGGGTGCAGGGTTCTGGGGTGCAGGGTTTGGGAGATCGGTACGTGGGGCTGGAGGATTTGGGGTGCAGGGTTTGGAGCAGCAGGATCTGGGGGTGCAGAGTTGGGGGGTGCAAGATTGGGGGTAGCAGGGTTTTGGGGAGCAGGGTTTCGGGGTCAGGCTTTACGGGGACAGGGTTTGGGGGGCAGGGTTGGGAGGGATGATTTTGGGGTGCAGGGTTTAGGGCAGCAGGATCTTGGGGTGAAGGGGTTTGGTGTGAAGGGTTGGGTAGGACAGGATTTGGGGTGCAGGTTTTTAGGGTGCAACTTGTGGGGGTCAGGATTTGGGGTACAGGGTTTGGGGGTGCAGGGTTTAGTGGTGCAGGGTTTGGGGATGCAGGTCTTGGGGAGGCAGAGTTAGGGTGCAAGACTTGAGGGTGCAGGGTTTTGGGGTTTGGGACATGGGGCTGGAGGATTTGGGGGTGCAGGATTTGGGGTGCAGTGTGTGGGGGTGCAAGATCTTGGGGTGTACGAGCTTTGGGTGTGGGATTTGAAGGACAATGATTTGGGGGTGCAGGGATTGGGGGTGCAGGGTTTTGGGGTTGCTGCGTTTGGAGATTCGGGACGTGGAGGTCAGGGATTTAGGGGTACAAGGGCTGGTTGCAGGATTTGGGGTACAGGGTTTGGTTGCAGGAATTGGGGTGCAGGGTTTGAAGTGCAGGTCTAAAGGGGGCAGGATTTGGAGGTGCAAGATTTGGTGGTCTGGGGTATTGGGGTGCAGGATTTTGGGGTGAGGGATTTGGGGGTCAGGATGTGGGTTGGAGGATTTGAGCGTGCATGCTGTTGGGGCACAGAGTTTCGGGGACAGATCTGGGGGTGCATGGTTTGTGGGGCAGGATTCAGGGCTGTAGGCGTTGGGGGTGGAGTGTTTTGGGGAGGATTTGGGGTGCAGGGTTGAAGGGTTTAGATCTGGAGGTGCAGAGTTCTGGGGTGCAGGGTGTCGGGTGCAGGATCTGGGGCTCCAGGATTTATGGGTGCAGGCTCTTGGGGTTTAGGGTAGGAGGATCGTGGGGTGCGGGGCTGAAGGGTTTGGTAGGGCCGGATTTGGGGCTGCAGGGCTTTAGGGTGAGGCTTTGGGGGTGCAGGTTCCATGTCTTTAGGAACTGGGGGGGCAGGATTTTGTGGTGCGGACTTTTGAGTGCAAGTTTGAGGGGCCTTGATTTTGGGGTGCACGGTTTGGGGGGCAGGATTCCGGGTGTAAGGTTTTGAGGTGCAGGACTTGGGGGCGCAGGTTTCACGCGTTAAGGAACTGGGGCTGCAGAGGTTGGGGGTGCAGCGTTGTGGGCTGCAGGGTTGAAGGGTGCAGGATTTAGGGGTACAGGTTTTGGGGGTGCAGGAGCTGGGGGTGCAGGCTGTAGGGATCAGAATATGGGGGTGCATTGTTTGGGATTGCAGGATATTGGGTGTAGGATCTGAGGGTACAAGGTTTGGGGTAGCAGGGTTTTGGGGAGCAGGGTTTCGGGGTCAGGCCTTAGGGGGACAGGGTTTGGGGCGCAGGGCTGGGAGGGATGATTTGGGGGTGCAGGGTTTAGGGCAGCAGGATCTTGGGGTAAAGGGGTTTGGGGTGAAGGGTGGGTAGGACAGGATTTGGGGTGCAGGTTTTTAGGGTGCAACTTGTGGGGGCAGGATTTGGGGTACAGGGGATTGGGGGTCCAGGGTTTGTGGGTGCAGGATTTAGTGGAGCACGGATTGGGTTGTAGATCCTGGGGAGGCAGAATTGGGGGTGCAGGTTTTGGGAGTTATGGGCTTGGGGGTGCAGATTTTGGCTGTTCAGGACCTGGGGGTGCCAGATTTGAGGATGTAGGTTTGGGGGGGTAGATTTTGGGGTGCTGGGTTCGGCACATGGGTCTGGAGGATTTGGGGGTGCAGGGTTAAGGGGTTTAGGATTTTGGGGTGCACAGTTTAGGGTGCACGTTCTGGGCATGTATGATTTGAGAGTGCAGGGCTTTGGGGTACAGGATTTGGGGGGCAGGGTTTTGGGGTCAGGATCTGGGGGTGCAGGGTGTTGGGGAGAAGGATTTGGGGGTGCAGCATTTTGAAGTGCAGGGTTTGGAGGAGGGAGGTTTTGGGGGTGAAAGATTTGGTGGCTCAGGTTTTGGGGGTGCAATGTTAAGAGGGTGGAGGATTAGGGGTGCAGGATTTGGGGGTTCAGGATTTGGGGCTGCAGAGTATGGGAGGGAAGGATCTGGGGCTTCACGATTTGGGGGTGCAGGGTTTAGAAGTCAGGTCTAAGAGTGCAGCGTTTGGGGTGCAGAGTGTGGGGTGCACAGGACTGGGGCACAGGATTTGGGGGTGTGCAGAGGGGGGGTGGGGTGTCAGGGTTCAGGATTTGGAGGTGTGGAGGTTTGGGGTGCAGGGGATGGGGGTGAAGGATCTGAGGGTGTAGGGTGGTGGGGGAAGGATTTGGGGGTGAGAGATTTGGGGTGCAGGATTTGGGGGTGCAGAGTTTTGGGAGGCAAGGATCTGGGGCTGCAGGATTTGGGGGTTCAGTGTTTGGGGCAGCACAATCTTGGGGTGCAGGGGTTTGCAGTGAAAGGTTTGGTAGGCAGGATTTGGGGTGCAGGATTCTGGGGTGCTAGGTTTGGGGTACAGGATTTGGTGTTGCAGGGATGGGGTTGAAGGGCTTGGGTTTCCAGGCCTTTGAGGTGCAGGATTTGGAGGTGCAAGGTTTGGGAGGGAATTCTTTGGGGTGCAGGGTTTGGGGTTCCAGGAGGTGGGGGAAGGACCTTGGGGTGTAGGGTTTGGGGGGGCAGGGTTTTGGGGGAAGGATTTGGGGGTGCAGGGTTTTGAAGTGCAGCGTTTCAGGGGAGCATGGTTTTGGGGGTGCACATGTGGGGGTCCAGGTTCGGGGCGTGCAGAGTTTGTGAATGGAGGATTTTGGGGTGCTGGGTTTGGGGCTGCCTAATTTGGAGGTGCAGTGTTTGGGTGTTCAGGACCGGGGGTGCTGCGTTTGGGAATGCAGGCTTTGGGGGTGCAGGGCTCAGGATTTGGGAGGGCAGCATTAGGGGGTGTGAGATTTCAGGAGTTAGGGGTGCAAAGTTTGGTAGGGATGAATTTAGGGGTGCAGGATTTGGGGGGCAGGGTTTGGTGCTGCAGGATTTAGGGGTGCAGGGTTTGAGGGTGCAAGGTTTGGGTGTTCAAGATTTAGGGGAGCAGGATCTTGGGGTGCAGGGTTTGGGGCTGCAGGGGTTTTGGGTGAGGGATTTAGGGTTCAGGCTTAGGGGTGCAGGGTTTGGGGGTGCAGGGTGTTGGGGAAGGATTTGGGGGTACAGGGTTTGGAGGTGCAGTGTTTCAGGGATCGGGGTTTGGGGGGCAGAATTTGGGGTGCAGGGTTTGGGATGGCAGGATTAGGGGGAGCAAGACTGTGGGGTGCAGGGGTTTGGGGTGAAGGGTTTGGTAGGGCACGATTTGGGGTGCAGGCTTTAGGAAGGAAGGAAGGAAAGAAGGATCTGGAGGTGCAGGATTTGGGGGTGCAGGGTTTAGGGGTGCAGGATTTAAGGGTGCGGGGGTTTGGGTGAAGGGCTTGGCAGGGCAGGAATTTGGGGTGCAGGGTTTGGGGGTGCAGGGTGTTTGGGGAACGATCTGGGGGTACAGGGTTTGGGGTGCTGGGTTTGGGGTTTAAAGGATTTGCGGGGGCAGGGTTCAGGTGTTCAGGACCTGGGCGTGCAGGCTTTGCGGGTTCAAGGTTCCAGGTGCATTGTTTGGGGGGAGAGGACTTGGGGGTGCAGAGTTTTGGGGTGCAGGGCTTGTGAGAGAGGAATCGGGGGTGCAGGATTTGGGGGTTCAGGGTTTAGGGTAGCAGGATCTTGGGGTGCAGGATATGGGTGTGCAGTGTTTGTGAATGCAGGGTTTTGGGGGTCAGGATCTGGGGGTGCATGATTTGGGGGCTCAGGGTTTGGGGATGAAGGGTCTTGGGGTGCTGGGCTTTGGGGTGCAGTGTTGGGGGGCAGGTTTTGGGGTGCAGGGTTTAGGAGGGCAGGATTTGCGTGTTCAGGAACTGGGGGTGCAGGATTTTGCGTTGAAGGGCTCTGGGGTGCCGGGGTTGGCCTGCAGGGATTGGGGTGCAGTATTTTGGGGTGCAGGGGTTTGGGGTTCAGGACCTGTGGCTGCAGGGTCTTAGGGAACAGGATTTCAGGGGTGCAGGGGCTTTGGGAGAGGGATTGGGGCTTCAGGGTCTGAGGGGTGCAGGGTTTGGTGGGGAAGGGTTTGGGGTGCCTGGTTTAGGGTTGCAGGATCTGGGGATCAAGGGTTTGGAGGTGCCAGGGTTTTGGGGGGCAGGATATAGGGGTGCAGGATTTGAGGGTGCAGGGTTGTGGAGTGCAGAGATTTGCAGGTGCAAGATCTGGGATTGTAGGGTTTTGGGGTGCAGGTTTTGGGGAGGAAGGATTTGGGGTGCAGGGTTTAAAGGTTCACGATCTGGAGGTGCAGCGCTTTGGGGTGCAGGGTTATCGGGCTACGGGTTTTGGGAGGGAAGGATCTGGGGGTGCAGGGTGCAGGGATCACAGTATGGGGGTGCAGGATTCTGGGGTGCAGGATCTGGGGAGCAGGATCTGGGGTGCAGAACCTTGTTGTTTAGGGTTTAGAGGCAGGATTTGGGGGTGCAGGGCTTTGGGGTGAGGAGTTGGGGGTGCAGGGTTCAGGTGTTCAGGACTTGGGGGTTGGAAGATTTGGGGGTGCAGGGTTGGGTAAGGAAGGATCTGAGGGCGCAGGGTTTGTGGGGCAGGATTTTGGGTGCAGGGTTTGGGGAGCAGGATCTGGGGGTGATGGAATTGGTTGACAAGGTTTCGCAGGCCGGCTTTGGGGGAGCAGAGTTCAGGGGTGCAAGGTTTTGGGGGACAGGTTTGGACATAAAAGATTCGGGGGTGAATGGTTTGAGGGAACGATTTTGGGGGTGCAGGATTTGGTATTACAAGTTTTGGGGATTCATGGCTTGGGAGGAAGGATTTAGGGGTGCAGGGTTTCAAGAGGCAGGATTTGGGGTGCAGTATTTGGGGTTGCATGTTTGGGGGTGCAAGTTGTGGGGCAGCAGGATATCGGGTATAGGGTTCTGGGGTGCAGGGTTTGGGGGTGCAGGATTTCAACGTTCAGGGTTCTGGGGTGCAGTATCTGGGGGTCCAGGGTTTGGCAGTGCATTGGCTTTGGGGGTTGAAGGATTTGGGGGTGCAGGGTTTAGGGATGCAGGATTTGGGGGTGCAGGATTTGGGGGTGCAGAGTTAGGGGGCAGGATTTTCAGTGCAGGGTTTCAGGGTACAGAACTTGGTGGTGCAGGATCTGGGGTGCAGGTTTTCGGTGGGGAATTTGGGGGTGCAGGGTGTTGAGGAAGGATCTGGGGGTGCAATATTTGGGCTTTAAGGGTTTAGGGGGGCAGGATCTGGCAGTGCAGAGTGTGGGGACAGGACCTGGGGGTGCAGCGATTGGGGTTACAGGTTTTGGGGGTGCAGGGTCTGGGGGTGCAAGATCCTGGAATTCAGGATCTGGGGATTCAGGATTTGGGGCTGCAGGGTATGGGAGGGAAGGATCTGGGGCTTCAGGATTTGGGGGTGCACTGTTTGGGGGTGCAGGGTTTAGAAGTCAGGTCTCAGAGTGCAGCGTTTGGGGTGCAGGGGCTTGGCGGGAAATTTAAGGTTGCAGAGCGTGGGGTGCACAGGACTGGGGCACAGGATTTGGGGGTGTGGGGTTTCAGGGTTCAGGATTTGGAGGTGTGGAGTTTTGGGGTGCAGGGGTTGGGAGTGCAGGGTGGTGGGGGTGAGAGATTTGGGTGCAGGATTTGGGGGTGCAGAGTCTTGGGAGGCAAGGATCTGGGGCTGCAGGATTTGGGGGTTCAGTGTTTAGGGCAGCACACTCTTGGGGTGCAGGGGTTTGCAGTGAAAGGTTTGGTAGGCAGGATTTGGGGTGCAGGATTCTGGGGTGCTGGGTTTTGGGGTACAGGATTTGGTGTTGCAGGGATGGGGTTGAAGGGCTTGGGTTTCCAGGCCTTTGAGGTGCAGGATTTGGAGGTGCAAGGTTTGGGAGGGAATTCTTTGGGGTGCAGGGTTTGGGGGCAGGTTTAGGGGTGTAGGGTATAGGACGGAAGGATTTGGGAATGCAGGGTTTGGGGTGCAGGTTTCGGGGTTCAGGAAGGTAGGGAGGGCAGGATTAGGGGGTGCAAGGTTTCAGTTGTAGGGTTTAGGGGTGCAGAGTTTGGTAGGGCCGAATTTGGGGGTGCAGGATTTGGGGTGCAGGGTTTGGGAAGACAGGATCAGGGGTGGAGGATTTGGGGGTGCAGGATTGAGGGGCAGGGTTTTGGTGCAGGGCTTGGGGTCAGGATCTGGGGTGCAGGTTTGGGAAGAGTATTTTGGGGTGCAGGATTTTGGGTGCCGTGTCTGCGGGGCAGGTTTGGGGTGATCACTGCTGATCCGCACACACTCGCTCTCTCTGGTATTCACCTCCACTCCTGCTCCTCCACCTCCCCACTGTTCTCTCCACCTCCTCTCTTCTCGTTGCCTACACCCCCAAACCCTGCCCCCAAACCCTGCACCCCAAAGAATTCCCTCCCAAACCTTGCACCTCCAAATCCTGCACCTCAAAGGCCTGGAAACCCAAGCCGTTCAACCCCATCCCTGCAACACCAAATCCTGTACCCCAAACCCAGCACCCCAGAATCCTGCACCCCAAATCCTGCCTACCAAACCTTTCACTGCAAACCCCTGCACCCCAAGATTGTGCTGCCCCAAACACTGAACCCCCAAATCCTGCAGCCCCAGATCCTTGCCTCCCAAAACTCTGCACCCCCAAATCTTGCACCCCAAATCTCTCACCCCCACCACCCTGCACTCCCAACCCCTACACCCGAAAACTCCACACCTCCAAATCCTGAACCCTGAAACCCCGCACCCCCAAATCCTGAGCCCCAGTCCTGTGCACCCCACACTCTGCAACCTTAAATCTCCCCCCAAGCCCCTGCACCCCAAACGCTGCACTCTGAGACCTGACTTCTAAACCCTGCACCCCCAAACAGTGCACCCCCAAATCCTGAAGCCCCAGATCCTGAATTCCAGGATCTTGCACCCCCAGACCCTGCACCCCCAAATCAGACACACGAACACCCTGCACCCCCAAATCTTGCACCTCTAAGCCTCCACCCCTTAACACTGCACCCCCAAATCTTTCACCCCAAAACCTCAACCCAGAACCCTGTACCCCAAAACCCTACACCTCCAAATCCTGAACCCTTAAACCCTGCACCCCCAGATCCTCCCCCCAAAGGAATGAACCCCCAAAACCTGCACCCCCAGATCCTGCTGCCCCATACCCAGCACCCCAAACTCTGCACCCAGAAATCCTGCACTCTCATAACCCTGCACCTCAAACAATTCCCTCAACCCTGCACCCCCAAAACCTGTAACCCCAAACACTGCACCCCCAGGTCCTGTCCCCACACTCTGCACTGCCAGATCCTGCCCCCCTAAACCCTTAAAGCCCAAATATTGCACCCCCAGATCCTTCCTCAACACCCTGCACCCCCAAATTCCCCACCGAAAACCTGCACCCCCAGATCCTGCACCACCAAGTTCTGTGCCCTGAAGCCCTGCACTGAAAATCCTGCCCCCTAACTCTGCACCCCCAAATCCTGCACCCCCAAATCCTGCACCCCCAAATCCTTCAAACCCCAAAGCCAATGCACTGCCAAACCCTGGACCCCCAGATCCTGCACCCCAGAACCCTGCACGTTGAAATCCTGCACCCCCAAACCCTGCAGCCCAGAACCCTCTACCCGATATCCTGCCGCCCCACAACTT
Source organism: Patagioenas fasciata (assembly GCF_037038585.1). Classification (NCBI taxonomy): domain Eukaryota; kingdom Metazoa; phylum Chordata; class Aves; order Columbiformes; family Columbidae; genus Patagioenas; species Patagioenas fasciata. The sequence goes on along the minus strand of NW_027288652.1, from coordinate 32,617 downwards.
GCACCCCCAAACATGCAACCCCAAATACTGCACCCCAAATCCTGCATCTTGAAACCCTGCTCCCCTAAATCCTTCTTCCCAAGCCATGAATCCCCAAAACCTGTAATACCAAATCCTGCACCCCCAAATCCTGCACCCCCAAATCCTTCACCCCAAAATCGTTCCCCCAAACCATTCGCCCCCGAATCTTTTATGTCCAAACCTGTCCCCCAAACCTTGCACCCCTGAACTCTGCTCCCCCAAAGCCGGCCTGCGAAACCTTGTCAACCAATTCCATCACCCCCAGATCCTGCTCCCCAAACCCTGCACCCAAAATCCTGCCCCACAAACCCTGCGCCCTCAAATTCTGACCCCCAATCAATGCACTGACAAACCCTGCACCCGCAGATCCTTCCCCCCCAGACCTGGCACCCTGAAATCGCTCACCCCAAATCCCTGCACTCTCAAATCTTACACACCCCAAAAATGTGCACCCCCAAATCGTTCACCCCACATCCTGCCCCTTTAAACCCTGCACTTCAAAACCCTGCACCCCCAAATCCTTTCTCTAAACACCCTGCACCCATTAATCCTGTACCCCCAAATCCTGCACCCCAGGTCCTGAAACTTCAAACCCTGCGCCCTCAGATCCTTCCTTACCCAACGCTGCACCCCCAAATCCTCCAACCCCCAAATCCTCCAACCCCCAAGTCCTGAACACCTGAACCCTGCACCCCAAAGCCCTGCACCCCTAAATCCTGCCTCTAAACCCTAAACAACAAGGTTCTGCACCCCAAACCCTGCTCCCCCATATCCTGCTCCCCAGATCCTGCACCCCAGAATCCTGCACCCCCATGCTGTGATCCCTGCACCCTGACCCCCAGATCCTTCCCTCCCAAAACCCGTAGGCCCATAACCCTGCACCCCAAAGCGCTGCACCTCCAGATCGTGAACCTTTAAACCCTGCACCCCAAATCCTTCCTCCCCAAAACCTGCACCCCAAAACCCTACAATCCCAGATCTTGCACCTGCAAATCTCTGCACTCCACAACCCTGCACCCTCAAATCCTGCACCCCTATATCCTGCCCCCCAAAACCCTGGCACATCCAAACCCTTGACCCCCAAATCCTGCAACCCTAAACCAGGCACCCCCAAACCCTTCCCCACCAAACCCTGCACCCCTCAGACCCTGAAGCCCAAATCCCTCTCCCAAAGCCCCTGCACCCCTGAAATCCTGTTCCCTAAGACCCTGCAGCCACAGGTCCTGAACCCCAAACCCCTGCACCCCAAAATACTGCACCCCAATCCCTGCAGGCCAACCCCGGCACCCCAGAGCCCTTCAACGCAAAATCCTGCACCCCCAGTTCCTGAACACGCAAATCCTGCCCTCCTAAACCCTGCACCCCAAAACCTGCCCCCCAACACTGCACCCCAAAGCCCAGCACCCCAAGACCCTTCATCCCCAAACCCTGAGCCCCCAAATCATGCACCCCCAGATCCTGAACCCCAAAACCCTGCACCCACAAACACTGCACACCCATATCCTGCGCCCCAAGATCCTGCTACCCTAAACCCTGAACCCCCAAATCCTGCACCCCCGATTCCTCTCTCACAAGCCCTGCACCCCAAAACTCTGCACCCCCAAGTCCTCTCCCCCCAAACAATGCACCTGGAACCTTGAACCCGCAAAGCCTGCACGCCCAGGTCCTGAACACCTGAACCCTGCCCCAGCAAATCCTTTAACCCCCAAACCCAGCACCCCAAACCCTGTAGCCCCAGATCGTTCCCCAAACACCCTGCACCCCCAAACCCTGCACCCCAAATTCCTGCCCTACCAAGCCCTTCACCCAAACCCCCGCACCCTTAAATCCTGCACCCCTAAACCCTGCACCCCCAAATCCTTCCCCCAAAACCCTGCCCCCCCAAACCCTACACCCCAAGGTCCTTCCCCCACCTCCTGGAACCCTAAACCTGCACCCCAAAGAATTCCCTCCCAAACCTTGCACCTCCAAATCCTGCACCTCAAAGGCCTGGAAACCCAAGCCCTTCAACCCCATCCCTGCAACACCAAATCCTGTACCCCAAACCCAGCACCCCAGAATCCTGCACCCCAAATCCTGCTACCAAACCTTTCACTGCAAACCCCTGCACCCCAAGATTGTGCTGCCCTAAACACTGAACCCCCAAATCCTGCACCCCCAGGTCCTTGCCTCCCAAAACTCTGCACCCCCACATCCTGCACCCCAAATCTCTCACCCCCAAATCCTTCCCCCACCGCCCTGCAGCCTCAGATCCTTCACCCCCATCCCCTGCACCCCAAACCTCCACACCTCCAAATCCTGAACCCTGAAACCCCGCACCCCCAAATCCTGTGCCCCAGTCCTGTGCACCCCACACTCTGCAACATTAAATTTCCCACCAAACCCCTGCACCCCAAACGCTGCACTCTGAGACCTGACTTCTAAACCCTGCACCCCCAAACGGTGCACCCCCAAATCCTGAAGCCCCAGATCCTTCCCTCCCATACTCTGCAGCCCCAAATCCTGAACCCCCAAATCCTGCACCCCTAATCCTCCACCCTCTTAAAACTGCACCCCCAAAACCTGAGCCACCAAATCTTTCACCCCCAAAACCTCCCTCCTCCAAACCCTGCACTTCAAAATGCTGCACCCCCAGATCCTGACCCCAAAACCCTGTACCCCAAATCCTGTACCCCAAAGCCCTGCACTCTCAAATCATACATGCCCAGAACGTGCACCCTAAACTGTGCACCCCAAAATCCTAAACCCCTTAACCCTGCACCCCCAAATCCTCCAGACCCATGTCCCAAACCCAGCACCCCAAAATCTACCCCCCAAAACCTACATCCCCAAATCCTGCACCCCCAGGTCCTGAACAGCCAAAATCTGCACCCCCAATTCTGCCTCCCCAAGACCTTCACCCCCAGGCCCTGCTCCACTAAATCCTACACCCCAAACCCTGCACCCCCAACCTCCTGGACCCCAAATCCTGCCCACACAAGTTGCACCCTAAATCGTGCACCCCAAGTCCTGTCCTACCCAACCCTTCACCCCAAACCCCTTCACCCCAAGATCCTCCTGCCCTAAACCCTGCACCCCCAAATCATCCCTCCCAGCCCTGCCCCCCAAACCCTGTCCCCCTAAAGCCTGACCCCGAAACCCTGCTCCCCAAAACCCTGCATCCCCAAATCTTGTATCCCCAGATCCTTCCCCCAACACCCTGCAATCCCAAACCCTGCACCCCCAATTCTGGCGCTAAACCCTGCACCCCCAGAACGCTGCACCACTGAACCTTGCACCCCAAAACCCTGCTTCCCCAATCCTCCCCCACAAAACTCTGCACCCCAAAACCCTATACCCAAAACTCTGCACCCCACAAGTTGCACCCCATATCCCTGCACCCCCAAATCCTCCAACCCCCAAATCCTCCAACCCCCTAAGTCCTGCACCCCCAGGTGCTGAACACCTGAACCCCTCACCCCAGACCCCTCACCCCAGACCCCTGCACCCCCAAAGCCCTGCACCCCCAAATCCTGCCTCTAAACGCTGAACTACAAGGTTCTGTACCCCAACAGCCTGCTCACCCAGATCCTGCACCCCAGAACCCTGCACCCCCATATTCTGATCCCTACAGCCTGCACCCCCAGCTCCTGCACCCCCAAAACCTGTACCCCTAAATCCTGCACCCTTCAACCCTGCAGCCCACAACGCTGCACCCCCAACCTCTGCAGCCCCAGTTCCTTAACGTGTGAAACCTGCACCCCAAGTCCTGCACCCCAAAACCTTACACCCGGAATCCTGCCCCCCAAACCATGCACCCCAAAATCAAGGCCCCTCAAACTTGCACTCAAAAGTCCGCACCAAGAAACCCTCCCCGCCCAGTTCCTAAAGACATGGAACCTGCACCCCCAAATCCCGCACCCCAAAATCCTGCACCCCAGTACCCCAGACCACCAAATCTTGCACCTCCAAATCCCGCCCCCTTTAGCCCTGCACTTCAAACCCTGCACCCCAAATCCTGCAACCAAACCCTGTACCCCAAATCCTGCAACCAGCCCTTGTAGCCCTAAATCCTTGACCTCTACATCCCGAATCTCCAAACGCAGCAACCCCAAAACCCTACACCCCCAATCCCTGCACCCCCAAATCATTGTCCTTCAAATCCCACACCCAACGCTCGTACACCCCAAGATCTTGCACCCCCACACACTGCACCCCAAATCCTGCACCCCCAAATCCTCCAGCCCCATGTCCCAAACCCCCAAACCCTGCACCCTCAAGTCTTGCACCCCCAAACCATTCTCCCCCAAATCCTGCAACCCAAAACCCCACACCTCCTGCACCCCAAAATTCGACACCTCCAAATTCTAAACCCTTAAACCCTGCATCTCGCAAATCCTTCCCCCCAAAACAGTGCCCCCCAAACCCTGCACCCCAGTTCCTGCAGCCCCTAACTCTGCACCCCAAACGCTGCACCCTCAGATCCTGCGTCCCCAACCTTGCACCCCAAATCCTTTACCCCAAAATTCCCAAACCTGCAAACCCAAATCCTGCACCCCCACTTCCTGAACATGCGAACCCTGCACCCCCAAACCTGCAGCCCAAAGCCCTGCACCCCCAAATCCTGCCGTACACAACCCTTCCCCCCAAACCTCTTCAACCCAAGGTACTGAAACCCTAAGCCGTGCCCCCCCAAACCTACATCCCCAAATCCTGCACCCCCAGGTCCTGAACACCCAAAATCTGCACCCCCAAATCCCTGAACTCCAAAAACCTGCACCCCCAATTCTGCCTCCCCAAGACCTGCACCATTAAACCCTGCACCACTAAACCCTGCACACCGAAACCCTGTACCCCAAATCCTGACCCCCCACAAGTTGCACCCTAAAAACCTGCACCCCAAATCCTGTCCTACCCAACCCTTCACCCCAAACCCCTTCACCCCAAGATCCTGCTGCCCTAAACCCTGCACCCCAAAATCATCCCTCCCAACCCTGCCCCCCAAACCCTGTCCCCCTAAAGCCTGACCCCGAAACCCTGCTCCCCAAAACCCTGCTACCCCCAATCTTGCACCCCCAGATCCTTCTGCTCCAAACCCTGCACCCCCAAATCCTCCAGCCCCACCTACCGATCTCCCAAACCCTGCACCCCAGAACCCTGCACCCCACAACCCCTTCACCCCCAAATCCTGCACCCCCAGCCCTACCCCCTAAACTTTCCATCCCCAAATCCTGCCCTACCAAGCCCTCCACCTCAAACCCCTGCACCCCAAGATCCTGCTCCCCTAAACCGTGCACCCCAAAACACTGCACTCCAAACCACTGCACCCCTAAACCCTGAACCCCCAAATACTGCACCCCTGGAACCTGCAACCCCAGACCCTGTAGGCCCAATTCAGGCCCCCCAAACTCCTGCTCCCCCGGCCTTGCAACACCTGATCCTCCAACCCCCTAACACAACCCCCTAACCCCTTGTCCCCAGGGCCCATTGTGACATTCAGGCAACCCCTCTTTGTCCCCAGGGCCCATTGTCACACCATGGGGACCCCCTTTGTCCCCAGGGCCTATTGTGACGTCCCAGGACCCCCTTTGTCCCCAGGGCCCATTGTGACATCCTCGGGACCCACTTTGTCCTGAGCGCCCATTTTGGCACCATGGGGACCCCCTTTGTCACTGGAGCCCATTGTGACATCCCAGGACCCCCCTTGTTCCCAGGGCCCATTGTGACATTCAGGGGACCCCTCTTTGTCCCCAGGGCCCATTGTTGCATCCTGGGGACCCTCCCTTTTCCCCAGGGCCCATTGTGAAGTCCCAGAACCCCCCTTTGTCCCCAGGGCCCATTGTGATGTTCCAGGACCCCCCATTGTCTCCGGGGTCCATTGAGACATCTTGGGGAACCCCCGTTGTCCCCAGGGCCCATTGTGACACCATGGGGACCCCCTTTGTCCCCAGGGCCCATTGTGACATCCCAGGACCCCCTTTGTCCCCAGGTCCCATTGTGACATTCAGGGGACCCCACTTTGTCCCCAGGGCCCATTGTGACATCTGGTGGACCCCGTTGTCCCCAGGGCCCATCGTGGAACCGTGGGGACCCTCCTTGTCACTTGGGCCCATTGTGACACCATGGGGACCACCCCTTTCTCCCCAGTGCCCATTGTGACATCCTGGGGACCCCACTTGTCCCCAGAACCCATTATCACATCCTGGGGACCCCTGTGTCCCCAGGGCCCATTGTGACGTCCCAGGAACCCCCATTGTCCTCAGGGTGCATTGTGACATTCAGGGGACCCCCATTTGTCCCCAGGGCCTATTGTGACATCCTGGGGAGCCCCCTTTGTCCCCAGCGCCCATTGTGACACCATGGGGAACCCCCTTTGTCCCCAGTGCCCATTGTGACATCCTGGGTACCCCTATGTCCCTAGGGCCCATTGTGACATCCCAGGACCCCCCATTGTCTCCAGGGCGCATTGTGACATCCCAGGACCCCCCCTTGTCCTCAGGGCCCATTGTGACATCCTGGGGACCCCTTTGTCCCCAGAGCCCATTGTGACATCCTGGGGAGCCCCCTTTGTCCCCAGGGTCCATTGTGACATCTCAGGACCCCCCTTTTTCCCCAGGGCCCATTGTGACACCATGGGGAACCCCCTTGTCACTGGGGACGCATTGTGACACAATGGGGACCCCCCCTTTGTCTCAGGTGCCCATTGTGACATCCTGGGGACCGCCTTTATCCCCAGGACCCATTGTGACGTCCCAGGACCCTTCATAGTCCCCAGAGCCCATTGTGACATCCTGGGGTCCCCCCTTTCCCCCAGGGCCCATTGTGACATCCTGGGGACTCCTCTGTGTCCCCTGGGCCCATTATGACATCCTGGGCACCCCGTTTGTCCCCAGGGCCCATTGTGACATCCCAGGGCCCCACTTTGTCCCCAGGGCCCATTGTGACATCCTGGTGACTCCCTTTGTCCCCAGGGCCCATTGTGGCACCATGGGGACCCTCTTCGTCACTGGGGCCCATTGTGACATCCCAGGACCCCACTTTGCCTTAGAAGGTCACTGATCGGACTACTGGTACATCCTGACTCTGCTTTCTCAATAAACATTGAAGAACACCTGGGGTTTGTTTGCTCCAAGGGAAAACTTCCCTCCCACGGTTCCTGGTTCCCGGTCCTGTTTCCCGGTCCGGTTTGGCTTCGCTATCAGAACAGCTGCTGCCTCCACAGCCGCGCTCAAAGTCCCCGTTGTGACACTGGGATGGCGGGAGAAGGGGGGTGGCGGGGGCGGCAGCGGCGGCGATTGTGGGGGGGCAGTCGGGGCTGGGCGGACAAGCGGCGGCTGCTGCGGCTCCTCAGGCAGCGACAGCAGCAGCGATCGGGGGGACGTGGGGGGGCGGAAAAGCGGCGGCTGCTGCGGCTCCTCAGGCAGCGACAGCAGCAGCGATCGGGGGGACGTGGGGGGCGGACAAGCGGCGGCTGCTGCGGCCGCGGCCAGGACGTGGCTTCGCCGGCACCGGGGCCCGAGACCGCGCGCTGTGGGGCTGTGGGGTGGGTGTGGGGCCGGGGGTCTCCGGGGGTCCCGCAGCGGCCGCTGTGGGGCGGGATGGGGCGGCTGTGGAATTACCTGTGGGGCACTCATGGGGCTGCTGTAGGGGCTCTTAAGAGGCATGTCTGGAGCACTTATGGGGCGACTATGGGGCAGGTGCTGGGCTGCTACAGCGGGACCTGTGGGGCAGCCATAGGGCTGCTATGGGGTTGGTTATGGGTCACAGATGGGAGGGGGCAGCTGGGTGTGGCCCCGCCTACATGGGGTGGGGTCAGTGCCGAGGGGCGGGTACTGAGAGGGCACGCCCACGGGGAGCCCCTCGGGGGGGCGGAGCCTCTGTGTCACGCCCCATGGGAGGTGGTCTGGGGGTGGGCATTCTCTGGGGCACGCCCCCATGGGAGGAGCCTCTTGGGGTAGGGAGAGGGTGCGGTCAACATGGCACGGCCCCAAGGGGGCGTGGCTTAGCTCGGGAAGAGGTGGAGCCGAGAAGGGGCTGCCCGACCCGGCTCTCCAGGCGGCTCTGAGACGGAGCGGAGCGGGCCGGGCGGGGCCGGGCCGGGCACTCCCCGGGGCCTCGCAGAAACAGCGGCGCAGCGAGTCCGCTCCGGGCTCCAACGGTGCGCGCACGGGGCCGCCGAGAGCGCCCCGTACACCTCGCAGCGCCCATTTCTGCGCATGCGCATTGGGAAGCCCTCGAGACAACCCTTCCCCCGCGGCCCGCCCCTTCTCTTCCCTCTCCGCAATCTGATTGGCCAGCTAAGCACGTCAATTTCCATTCTCTCCGCCTATCATCACCCGTCCCCGTTTGCCCCGCGCTGCGCTCTGATCCAGTGTCTATTTACACTTAAATACATTTAAACTTCCATTTTAACACTCAGGTATCTTTTCAAATTTACAGATTTTGACATATTTACAATTATATATATTTAGACTGGGATATCGATTTACATTTATTAATAAATTAAAGGTATGTATACGGGTGTGAGTGGATATATATAGATGATATTTATTACCTATTTAGACTATGTAACACGTAGTAATTATACAGAGCTCTGCCTACTCACACTTTTTTCTATTTTAAGTTCCTATCTAGATATTTTTTTCTTTTTCAAGTCCTTCACTTTTTAATCTACAAATAGATAAGATGTTTGTATTCTTAAAACCATCAACAGAAATTTTTTACATTCTAAAATCCTTTATATAACAGAGTAGAAAAGGGGTTTTATTTTAAAATCATTTTATATCTACATGAATACCATTCTGCAATATATAAATACAAACGACAGACTTCTCTCTGTTTGAAATTGTCACGCTCATATTTACAGGGTTTAATAAGTTTTATCCTCCCCCAGGAATTTTCAGGCATTTTTGGACTGTGACCCCCTCTTTTCAGGGGGACTCCCTTTTGAGCCCCACATTGTGGGGGATTTGAGGGATTTTCTTGCAGTCAGTGAACATTGTATGGAACTGAACTGAACTGAACAGGGCTCTGAGGCCTCTGTGTCCTGCAAGAGAGCAGGAGAGCAGGAGTGGAGCAGCCCCCGTGTCTACGTGACTGTACAGCCTTCTTCAGTGTTGGAACCGAGCTGCTTCGCCTTCTGTTTGTCCACGTGCACACACACCATTCCTCACTGGAAAACAGGCAGAAACCTTTCCACACGCACCCAGGTCTGTGCACCCAGGCCTTGTCTATTCCTGTCGGGTTTGCTGGGCTCTGTCAGGCTCCTCTGGCTCTGTCGTGCTTTGACAGCCTCTGTCAGGCCCTGCCAGACTCCACTGTTCGCTGTCAGGCGCTGTCGGGATTTGTCGGCCCCTGTTGAGTTCTATCAGGCTCTGTCAAGCCCTGTTGGGCTCTGTCGCGCTTTGTCAGGCTCTGCCTGGCTTTATCATGTTCCATAAGTGCTCCAAAAACTGGATGCTCTTGCGATGCTTGTATTCACACAATTATCGCATATTCATTACAATTTGGGGGAATTTTTAGCATCAAACGCATCTATAGTAAGAAAAAATGTCATAAACCTAGGGTTAGACTGAGGTTAGTAATTTCATGGTCTTTGCTGCCATCTAGCGTCCCTTAAGAGAATGCACAGAACACGCATTCGGAGGGTGCCTGCAGGTATGTGCCTGTTCTTGGACGAACCTGTGCGCGAAAGCCTTAGTGCCTATAAACGTTGGTCTGTCCACATGTGAGTGCCTTGATGTCAGCTCCATTTATGCTAAAGCTGGAGCATTATCGTTCAGACGTGTGCGTGTGTGCAGTGTGCCAAACATCCACGCACGTGTTTACCCTCAAGCATGTCAGTACATTTCACGTACGTCTTTCTGTCAATAGATGGGACTGGGCACGCTTGTGGAAGTGTGCGTGTGTGTGGCCACGTGTTTGCTTACACATCAGTGTGTAGCTGCGTGTCCGTGCACGCGGTGCTGGGTGCACATACCTGGGTGCCCCACAGGTCCCGCTGTAGCAGCCCAGCACCTGCCCCATAGTCGCCCCATAAGTGCTCCAGACATGCCTCTTAAGACCCCTACAGCAGCCCCATGAGTGCCCCACAGGTAATTCCACAGCCGCCCCATCCCGCCCCACAGCGGCCGCTGCGGGACCCCCGGAGACCCCCGGCCCCACACCCGCCCCGCAGCCCCACAGCGCGCGGTCTCGGGCCCCGGTGCCGGCGAAGCCACGTCCTGGCCGCGGCCGGAGGAGCCGCCGCTTGTCCGCCCCCCACGTCCCCCCGATCGCTGCTGCTGTCGCTGCCTGAGGAGCCGCAGGAGCCGCCGCTTGTCCGCCCCCCACGTCCCCCCGATCGCTGCTGCTGTCGCTGCCTGAGGAGCCGCAGCAGCCGCCGCTTGTCCGCCCCCCCACGTCCCCCCGATCGCTGCTGCTGTCGCTGCCTGAGGAGCCGCAGCAGGCGCCGCTTTTCCGCCCCCCACGTCCCCCCGATCGCTGCTGCTGTCGCTGCCTGAGGAGCCGCAGGAGCCGCCGCTTGTCCGCCCCCCACGTCCCCCCGATCGCTCCTGCTGTCGCTGCCTGAGGAGCCGCAGCAGCCGCCGCTTGTCCGCCCCCCACGTCCCCCCGATCGCTGCTGCTGTCGCTGCCTGAGGAGCCACAGGAGCCGCCGCTTGTCCGCCCCCCACGTCCCCCCGATCCCTGCTGCTGTCGCTGCCTGAGGAGCCGCAGGAGCCGCCGCTTGTCCGCCCCCCACGTCCCCCCGATCGCTGCTGCTGTCGCTGCCTGAGGAGCCGCAGCAGCCGCCGCTTTTCCGCCCCCCCACGTCCCCCCGATCGCTGCTGCTGTCGCTGCCTGAGGAGCCGCAGCAGCCGCCGCTTGTCCGCCCAGCCCCGACTGCCCCCCCCCAATCGCCGCCGCTGCCGCCCCCGCCACCCCCCTTCTCCCGCCATCCCGGTGTCACAACGGGGACTTCGAGCGCGGCTGTGGAGGCAGCAGCTGTTCTGATAGCGAAGCCAAACCGGACCGGGAAACAGGACCGGGAACCAGGAACCGTGGCAGGGAAGTTTTCCCTTGGAGCAAACAAACCCCAGGTGTTCTTCAATGTTTATTGAGAAAGCAGAGTCAGGATGTACCAGTAGTCCGATCAGTGACCTTCTAAGGCAAAGTGAGGTCCTGGGATGTCACAATGGGCCCCGGTGACAAAGAGGGTCCCCATGGTGCCACAATGGGCCCTGGGGACAAAGGGAGTCACCAGGATGTCACAATGGGCCCTGGGGACAAGGGGGGTCCCACCCTGTAACAATGGGCCCTGGGGACAAAGTGGGGCCCTGGGACGTCACAATGGGCCCTGGGGACAAATGGGGTCCTGGGACGTCACAATGGGTCCTGGGGATAAAGGGGGTCCCCAGGATGTCACAATGGGCACTTGAGACAAAGGTGGGGTCCCCATTGTGTCACAATGCGTCCCCAGTGACAAGAGGGTTCCCCATGGTGTCACAATGGGCCCTGGGGACAATTGGGGGTCCTGAGATGTCACAATGGGCCCTGAGGACAACAGGGGGTCCACACGGTGTCAAAATGGGCCCTGGTGACATACAGGGCAGCCCAGGATGTCACAATGGGCCCTGGGGACAAAGAGGGGTCCCCAGGATGTTCACAATGGGCCCTGGAGACAGTGGGGGGTCCAGAAATGTCACAATGGGCCCTGGGGACAAAGGGGGCTCCCCAGGATGTCACAATGGGCTCTGGGGACAAAGGGGGTCCCCACGGTGTCACAATGCACCCTGGGGACAATGGGGGGTCCTGGGACGTCACAATAGGCCCTGGGGACACAGGGGTCCCAAGGATGTGATAATGGGCTCTGGGGACAAGTGGGGTCCCCAGGATGTCACAATGGGCACTGGGGAGAAAGGGGTGGTCCCCATGGTGTCACAATGGGCCCTAGTGACAAAGAGGGTCCCCACGGTTCCACGATGGGCCCTGGGGACAAGGGGGTCCACCAGATGTCACAATGGGCCCTGGGGAAAACAGGGGGTCCCCACGGTGTCACAATGGGCCCTGGGGACAAAGGGAGGTCCTAGGACGTCACAGTGGGCCCTGGGGACAAAGTGGGGTCCCCTGAATGTCACATTGGGACCTGCAGACAAAGGGGGGTCCTGGGATGCCACAATGGGCCCCAGTGACAAAGGGGGTCCCCAGGATGTCACAACAGGCCCTGGGGACAAAGAGGGCTCTCCTGAATGTCAAAATGGGCCCTGGGGACAAGGGGGGACCCCAGGATGCAACAACGGGCCCTGGAGACAAAGAGGGGTCGCCTGAATGTCACAAAGGGCCCTGGGGACAAGGGGGTGTCCTGGGATGTCACAATGGACCCTGGGGACAAATAGCAGTTCCCTGAATATCACAATGGGCCCTGGAGACAAGGGGTGTCCTGGGATGTCACAATGGGCCCCAGTGACAAAGGGCGTCCCTATGGTGCCAAAATGGGCCCTGGGGACAAAGGGGGTCCCCAGGAAGTCACAATGGGCCCTGGGAACAAAGGGGGGTCCTGGGATGTCACAATGGGACCTGGGACAACGGGGGGTCCCCAGGATGCCACAATGAGCCCTGGGGACAAGCAGGGTACCCAGGGTGTCACAATGGGCCCTGGGGACAAAGGGGGGTCCCGAGGATGTCACAATGGGCCCTGGGGACAATTGGGGGATCCTGGGATGTCACAATGGGCCCTGGGGAGAAGGATGAGTCCCCTAAATGTCACAATGGGCCCTGGAGACAGAGGGGCTCCCCATGGTGCCACAATGGGCCCTGAGGAAAAAGCGGGGTCGCCAGGATGTCACAATGGGCTCTTGTAAAAATGGAGGGTTCTGGGACGTCACAATGGGCCCTGGGGACAAAGGATGTCCCCAGGATGTCACAATGACCCCTTGGGACAACGGGGCTATTGTGGACATCACAATGGGTCCTGGGAACAAAGTGGTGTCCCCAGGATGTCACAATAGGCCCTGGGGACAAAGAGGGGTCCCCAGGATGTCACAATAAGCCCTGGAAACAATTGGGGGTCCTGAGATGTCACAATGGGCCCTGGGGACAAAGGGGGTCCCCAGGATTTCACAATGGGCCTTGGGGACAAAGGGAGTCCCCACACTGTCACAATAGGCCCTGGGGACACAGGGGGTGCCCAGGATGTCACAATGGGTCCTGGGGACAAAGGGGGTCCTGTGATGTCACAATGGGTCCTGGGGACAAAGGGCATCCCCATGGTGCCACAATGGACCCTAGTGACAAACGGGGTCCCCAGGATGTCACAATGGGCCCTGGGGACAAGGGGGTCCCCAGGATCTCACAATGGACCCTGGGGACAAAGGAGGGGCCTGGGACGTCACAATTGGCCCTGGGGACAATGGGGGGTCCTGGGATGTCACAATGAGCCCTTGGATCAATTGGGGGGTCCTTAGATGTCACAACGGGCTCTGGGGACAAAGGGCGTCTCCAGGATGTCACAATGGGCCCTGGGGACAAAGTGGGGTCCTGAAATGTCACAATGGGCCCTGGGCACAAAGGGGGTTCCCAGGATGTCACAATGGGCTCTGGGGACAAAGCCTGTCCCCTGAATGTCACAATGGGCCCTGGGGACAAAGGGGGTCCCCAGGATGTCACAATGGGCTCTGGGGACAATGGGAGGTCCGGGGACGTCACAATGGGCCCTGGGGACAAAGGGGAGTCCTGGGACGTCACAATGGGCCCTGGTGACAAAGGGGGTCCCCCGGAAGTCACAATGGGCCCTGGGGACAAAGTGAGGTCCTGGGAAGTCACAATGGGCCCCAGTGACAAAGGGGGTCCCAATGGTGCCACAATGGGTCTTGGGGATAAAGGGGGTCCCCAGGATGTCACAATGGGCTCTGGGGACAAGGGGGGGTCCTGGGACATCACAGTGGGCCCTGGGGAACAAGGGGGTCCCCAGGATGTCACAATGGGCTCTGGGGACAAGGGCGGGTCCCCATAGTATTACAATTGGGCCCAGTGACAAGGGTGGTCCCCACGGTGCCACGGTGGGCCCTGGAGACAAGGGGGGTCCCCAGGATGTCACAATGGGCTCTGGAGACAAGGGGGGTCCCCACGGTGTCACAATGGGCCTTGGGTACAAAGTGGGGTCCTTGGATGTCACATTGGGCCACAGTGACAAAAGGGGTCCCCATGGTGTCACAACGGGCCCTGGGGACAAAGGAGGTCCCCACGGTGCCACAACGGGCCAGAGGGACAAGGCGGTCCCCATGATGTCACAATGGGCCCTGGGGACAAACGGGGGTCCCTATGGTGTCACAATGGGTCCCCAGTGACAAGTGGGGTCCTGAGATGTCACAATGGGTCCTTGGGACAATGGGGGGTCCTGGGATGTCACAATGAGCCCTGGGGACAAACGGGGGTCCCCATGGTGTCACAATGGGTCACCAGTGACAAGGGGGGTCCCCAGGATGTCACAATGGGCCCTGGGGACAAAGAGGGGTCCCCATGGTGTATACAATGGGTCCCCAGTGACAAGGGGGGTCCCCAGGATGTCACAATGGGCCCTGGGGACAAAGGGGGTCCTGGGACTTCACAATGGGCCCTGCGGACAAGGGCGGGTCCCCAGGATGTCACAATGGGCCCTGGGGAAAATTGGGGGGTCCTGGGATGTGACAATGGGCCCTGGAGTCAAAGGGGTGTCCCCATGGTGTCACAATGGGCACTGGGGACATAGGGGGGTCCTGGGATGTCACAATGGGCACTGGGAATAAAGAGGGGGTCCCCAGGGTGGAACTATGGGCCCTGGGGACAAGAGGGTCCCCAGGATGTCACAATGGGCCCTGAGGACAAGGGCAGGTCCCCATGGTGTCACAATGGGTCCGCAGTGACGAGGAGGGTCCCCATGGTGTCACAATTGGCCCTGGGGACAACGGGGGTCCCGATGGTGTCACAATGGGCCCTTGGGAAAAAGGCTGTCCCCTGAATGTCACAATGGGCCCTGGGGACAATGGGGGTCCCAAGGATGTCACAATGGGCTCTGGGGACAATGGGGGGTCCGGGGATGTCACAATGGGCCCTGGGGACAAAGAGGGGTCCTGGGACGTCACAATGGGCCCTGGTGACAAAGGGGGTCCTGGGATGTCACAATGGGCCCTGGGGACAAAGGGGGCTCACCAAAATGTCACAATGGGCTCTGGGGACAAAGGGGTCCCCAGGATGTCACAATGGGCACTGGGGAGAAAGGGGTGGTCCCCATGGTGTCACAATGGGTCACCAGTGACAAGGGGAGTCCCCAGGATGTCACAATGGGCCCCGGGGATAAAAGGGGTACGCAGGATGCCACAATGGACCCTGGGGAAGATTGGGGGGTCCTGAGATGTCGCAATGTGCCCTGGGGACAAAACAATGTTCCCTGAATGTCACAATGGGCCCTGGGGAAAAAGGGGGGTCCCCAGGACGCCACAATGGGCCCTGGGGACAACTGGGCGGTCCCCAGGACGTCACAATGGGCCCTGGAAACAATTGGGGTGTCCTGAGATGTCACAATGGGCCCTGGGGACAAAGAGGGTCCCCAGGATGTCACAATGGACCCTGGAGACAAAGGGGGGTCCTGGGACGTCACAATGGGCCCTGGGGACAAAGGAGGTCCCCAGGATTTCACAATGGGCCATGGGGACAAGGGGGGTCCTGGAATGTCACAATGGGCCCTGGGGACAAAGGGGGTCCCCAGGATTTCACAATAGGCACTGGGGACAAGGGGGTCCCCAGGATGTCACAATGGGCCCTGGGGATGACGGGGGGTCCTGGGACGTCACAATGGGCCCTGGGGACAATGGGGGGTCTTGGGATGTCACAATGAGCCCTGGGCACAACTGGGAGGTCCCTAAATGTCACAATGGGCCCTGGGGACAAAGGGCGTCCCCACGGTGTCACAATGGGCCCAGGGGACAGAGGGGGCTCCCCAGGATGTCACAACGGGCTCTGGGGACCAGGGGCGTCCCGAGGATGTCACAATGGGCCCTGGGGACAAAGGGGGTTTCCAGGATGTCACAATGTGCTCTGGGAACAACAGGGGTCCCGACGGTGTCACAATGGGCCCTTGGGACAAAGGCTGTCCCCTGAATGTCACAATGGGCCCTGGTGACAATGGGGGGTCCGGGGACGTCACAATGGGCCCTGGGGCAAAGGGGGTCCCCAGGATGTCACAATGGGCCTTCAGTATAAAGTGGGGTCCTGGGATGTCACAATGGGCCCTGGGGACAAAGGGTGGTCCTGGGACGTCACAATGGGCCCTGCGGATCAAGGATGGTGCCCTGTATGTTACAATGGGTCTGGGGACAATGGGGGGTCCTGGAATGTCACAATGGGCCCTAGGGACAAAGGGGGGTCCCTTGGATGTCACAATGGGGCTGGGGACAAAGGGGGTCCTGGGATGTCACAATGGGTCCTGGGGACAAAGGGGGTCCCCAGGTTGTCACAATGGGCCCTGGGGACAAAGGGGGTCCCCACGGTGTCACAATGGGCCCTGGGGACAAAGGGGGTCCTCAGGATGTTGCAGTGGGCCCTGGGGACTAGGGGGATACCCACGGTTTCAAAATGGGCCCTGGGGACAAGGGGGTCCCCAGGATCTCACAGTGGGCCGTGGGGACAAAGAGGGGTCCCCAGGATTTCACAATGGACCCTGCGGACAAAGGGTTCCCCAGGATGTCACAATGGGCTCTGGGGACAAAGGAGGTCCCCAGGATGACACAATGGGTCCTGGGGACAAGGGGGGTCCTGGGACGTCACAATGGGCCCTGGGGACAATGGGGCGTCCTGATATGTTACAATGAACCCTGGGCACAATTGGGGGGTCCTTAGATGCCACAATGGGCCCTGGGGACAAAGGGGGTCCCCACGGTGTCACAATGGGCTCTGGGCACAAAGGGGAGTCCCCAGTATGTCACAATGGGCCCTGGGGACAATGCGGGGTCCTGGGATGTCACAATGGGCCCCCTGGGGACAACGGGGGTCCCGATGGTGTCACAATGGGCCCTAGGGACAAAGGCTGTCCCCTGAATGTCACAATGGGCCCTGTGGACAATGGGGGTCCCCAGGATGTCACAATGGGCTCTGGGGACAATGGGGGATCTGGGGACGTCACAATGGGCCCTGGGGACAAAGGGGGTCCCCAGGACGTCACAATGGGCCCCAGTGACAAAGGGGGTCCCAATGGTGCCACAATGGGTCCTGCGGAAAAAGGGGGTCCCCAGGATGTCACAATGGGCTCTGGGGACAAGAGGAGGTCCCCATAGTGTTACAATGGGTCCCCAGTGACAAGGGGGGTCCCCAGGATGTCACAATGGGCCCTGGGGACAAAGGGGGTCCTGGGACTTCACTATGGGCCCTGGGGACAAGGGGGGGTCCCCAAGATGTCACAATGGGTCCTGGGGACAAGGGGGTCCCCAGGATGTCACAATGGGCCCTGGAGACAAAGGGGGTCCTGGGACTTCACTATGGGCCCTGGGGACAAGGGGGTCCCCAGGATGTCACAATGGGCCCTTAGGACAACGGGTGGTCCCCATGGTGTCACAATGGGTCCCCAGTGACAAGGGGGGTCCCCAAGGTGTCACAATGGGCCCTGGGGACAATGGGGGGTCCTGGGACATCACAACAGGCCTGGGGACAAGGGGGATCTCCACCCTGTCACAATGGGCCCTGGGGACAAAGGGGGTCCCCCATGGTGTCACAATGGGCCCTGGGCACAAGGGGGATCCCCAGGGTGTCACAATGGACCCTGGGGACAAGGGGTTAGGGGGTTGTGTTAGGGGGTTGGAGGATTAGGTGGTGCAGGATTTGGGGGTGCAAGGCTGGGGGAGCAGGATTTTGCGGGGCCTGATTTGGGGCTACAGGGTCTGGGGCTGCAGGTTCCAGGGGTGCAGGATTTGGGGGTTCAGGGTTTAGGGCAGTAGGATCTTTGGGTGCAGGAGTTTGGGGTGCCGGGTTTGGGGGCCAGGATTTGGGGGTTCAGGGTTTAGGGGTGCAGTGGTTTGGAGTGCAGTGTTTTGGGGTGCAGGATTTGGGGAAGGAGGATATGGAGGTGCAGGGTTTAGGGTGCAGGATCTTGGGGTGCAGGGGTTTGGGGTGGAGGGCTTGGTAGGGCAGGGTTTGCGGGTGGAAAGTTTAGGGGGTAGGGCTGGGGGTGCAGGATTTGGGGATGAAGGGGTTGTGGGGTGCAGGGTTCTGGGGTGCAGGGTTTGGGAGATCGGTACGTGGGGCTGGAGGATTTGGGGTGCAGGGTTTGGAGCAGCAGGATCTGGGGGTGCAGAGTTGGGGGGTGCAAGATTGGGGGTAGCAGGGTTTTGGGGAGCAGGGTTTCGGGGTCAGGCTTTACGGGGACAGGGTTTGGGGGGCAGGGTTGGGAGGGATGATTTTGGGGTGCAGGGTTTAGGGCAGCAGGATCTTGGGGTGAAGTGGTTTGGGGTGAAGGGTTGGGTAGGACAGGATTTGGGGGTGCAGGACTTCGGGCTTCGGGTTTGGGGGTGCAGGGTTCGCATGTTCAGGAACTGGGGGTGCAGGGTTTGGGGGTTTGGGACGTGGGGCTGGAGGATTTGGGGGTGCAGGATTTGGGGTGCAGTGTGTGGGGGTGCAAGATCTGGGGGTGTACGAGCGTTGGGTGTGGGATTTGAAGGACAATGATTTGGGGGTGCAGGGATTGGGGGTGTAGGGTATTGGGGTTGCTGCGTTTGGAGATTCGGGATGTGGAGGTCAAGGATTTAGGGGTACAATGTTTGGTTGCAGGATTTGGGGGTGCAGGGTTTGAAGTGCAGGTCTAAAGGGGGCAGGATTTGGAGGTGCAAGATTTGGTGGTCTGGGGTATTGGGGTGCAGGGTTTTGGGGTGAGGGATTTGGGGGTCAGGATGTGGGGTGGAGGATTTGAGCGTGCATGCTGTTGGGGCACAGAGTTTCGGGGACAGATCTGGGGGTGCAGGGTTTGTGGGGCAGGATTCAGGGCTGTAGGCGTTGGGGGTGGAGTGTTTTGGGGAGGATTTGGGGTGCAGGGTTGAAGGGTTTAGATCTGGAGGTGCAGAGTTCTGGGGTGCAGGGTGTCGGGTGCAGGATCTGGGGCTCCAGGATTTATGGGTGCAGGCTCTTGGGGTTTAGGGTAGGAGGATCGTGGGGTGCGGGGCTGAAGGGTTTGGTAGGGCCGGATTTGGGGTGCAGGGCTTTAGGGTGAGGCTTTGGGGGTGCAGGTTCCATGTCTTTAGGAACTGGGGGGGCAGGATTTTGTGGTGCGGACTTTTGAGTGCAAGTTTGAGGGGCCTTGATTTTGGGGTGCATGGTTTGGGGGGCAGGATTCCGGGTGTAAGGTTTTGGGGTGCAGGACTTGGGGGCGCAGGTTTCACACGTTAAGGAACTGGGGCTGCAGAGGTTGGGGGTGCAGCGTTGTGGGCTGCAGGGTTGAAGGGTGCAGGATTTAGGGGTACAGGTTTTGGGGGTGCAGGAGCTGGGGGTGCAGGCTGTAGGGATCAGAATATGGGGGTGCAGGGTTCTGGGGTGCAGGATCTGGGTGAGCAGGCTGTTGGGGTACAGAACCTTGCAGTTCAGCGTTTAGAGGCAGGATTTGGGGGTGCAGGGCTTTGGGGTGAGGGGTCTGGGGTGAGGGGTTCAGGTGTTCAGCACCTAGGGGTGCAGGACTTGGGGGTTGGAGGATTTGGGGGTGCAGGGATTTGGGGGTGCAGGGATTTGGGGGTGCAGGGATATGGGGTGCAACTTGTGGGGTGCAGGGTTTTGGGTATAGGGTTTTGGGGTGCAGGGTTTTGGGGGGGAGGATTGGGGGAGCAGGGTTTTGGGGTGCAAGGTTCAGTGGTGCAGCGTTCTGGGGGTGCAGGGTTTAGCGCCAAATTGGGGGTGCAGGGTTTGGGATTGCAGGGTGTTGGGGGAAGGATCTGGGGGTACAAGATTTGGGGTAGCAGGGTTTTGGGGTGCAACTTGTGGGGGCAGGATTTGGGGTACAGGAGGTTGGGGGTGCAGGGTTTGGGGTGTAGGATTTAGTGGAGCAGGGACTGGGGGTGAAGGTCTTGTGGAGGCAGAATTGGGGGTGCAGGTCTTGGGGAGGCAGAATTGGGGGTGCAGATTTTGGCTGTTCAGGACCTGGGGGTGCAGGATTTGGGGATGTAGGTTTTGGGGGGCAGATTTTGGGGTGCTGGGTTCGGCACATGGGTCTGGAGGATTTGGGGGTGCAGGGTTAAGGGGTTTAGGATTTTGGGGTGCACAGTTTAGGGTGCACGTTCTGGGCATGTATGATTTGAGAGTGCAGGGCTTTGGGGTACAGGATTTGGGGTGCAGGGTTTTGGGGTCAGGATCTGGGGGTGCAGGGTGTTGGGGAGAAGGATTTGGGGGTGCAGCATTTTGAAGGGCAGGGTTTGGAGGAGGGAGGTTTTGGGGGTGAAAGATTTGGTGGTTCAGGTTTTGGGGGTGCAGTGTTAAAAGGGTGGAGGATTAGGGGTGCAGGATTTGGGGGTGCACTGTTTGGGGGTGCAGGGTTTAGAAGTCAGGTCTAAGAGTGCAGCGTTTGGGGTGCAGGGGCTTGGGGGGAAATTTAAGGTTGCAGAGTGTGGGGTGCACAGGACTGGGGCACAGGATTTGGGGGTGCGGGGTTTCAGGGTTCAAGATTTGGAGGTGTGGAGTTTTGGGGTGCAGGGACTGGGGGTGAAGGATTTGAGGCTGCAGGGTGGTGGGGGGAGGATTTGGGGGTGAGAGATTTGGGGTGCAGGATGTGGGGGTGCAGAGTTTTGGGAGGCAAGGATCTGGGGCTGCAGGATTTGGGGGTTCAGTGTTTATGGCAGCACAATCTTGGGGTGCAGGGGTTTGCAGTGAAAGGTTTGGTAGGCAGGATTTGGGGTGCAGGATTCTGGGGTGCTGGGTTTGGGGTACAGGATTTGGTGTTGCAGGGATGGGGTTGAAGGGCTTGGGTTTCCAGGCCTTTGAGGTGCAAGGTTTGGGAGGGAATTCTTTGGGGTGCAGGGTTTGGGGTTCCAGGAGGTGGGGGAAGGACCTTGGGGTGTAGGGTTTGGGGGGGCAGGGTTTTGGGGAAAGGATTTAGGGGTGCAGGGTTTTGAAGTGCAGCGTTTCAGGGGGGCATGGTTTTGGGGGTGCACATGTGGGGGTCCAGGTTTGGGGGATGCAGAGTTTGTGAATGGAGCATTTTGGGGTGCTGGGTTTGGGGCTGCCTAATTTGGGGGTGCAGTGTTTGGGTGTTCAGGACCTGGGGTTGCTGCGTTTGGGAATGCAGGCTTTGGGGGTGCAGGGCTCAGGATTTGGGAGGGCAGGATCAGGGGGTGTAAGATTTCAGGGTTTAGGGGTGCAAAGTATGGTAGGGCTGAATTATAGGGGTGCAAAGTATGGTAGGGCTGAATTTAGGGGTGCAGGATTTGGTATTACAGGTTTTGGGGAATCATGGCTTGGGAGGAAGGAAATTAGGGGTGCAGGCTTTCAAGATGCAGGATTTGGGGTGCAGTATTTGGGGTTGCAGGTTTGGGGGTGCAAGTTGTGGGGCGGCAGGATATCGGGTATAGGGTTCTGGGCTGCAGGGTTTGGGGGTGCAGGATTTCAACGTGCAGGGTTCTGGGGTGCAGTATCTGGGGGTCCAGGGTTTGGCAGTGCATTGGCTTTGGGGGTTGAAGGATTTGGGGGTGCAGGGTTTAGGGATGCAGGATTTGGGGGTGCAGGATTCGGGGGTGCAGGTTTTCGGTGGGGAATTTGGGGGTGCAGGGTGTTGAGGAAGGATCTGAGGGTACAATATTTGGGCTTTAAGGGTTACGGGGGGCAGGATCTGGCAGTGCAGAGTTTGGGGACAGGACCTGGGGGTGCAGCGATTGGGGTTACAGGTTCTGGGGGTGCAGGGTTGAGGGAATTGTTTGAGGTGCAGGGTTATGAGAGTGCAGGATTTCTGGGTGCAGAGTTTGGGGTGCGGGGTATGGGGCAGGAGCATCTGGGGGTGTAGGTTTTGGGGGTTCATTCATTTGGGGGGAGGATCTGGGGGTGCAGGGTTTAAGGGCTCAGGATTTGGAGGTGTAGGGTTTTGGGGTAAAGGGTTCTGGGTTGTGGTTTTGGGGTGAAAGATTTGGGGGTGCAGTGTTAAGGGGTGGAGGCTTAGAGGTGCAAGATTTGGGGGTGGAGAGTTTTCGTTTGTCTGATTTGGGGGTGCAGGGTCTGGGGGTGCAAGATCCTGGAATTCAGGATCTGAGGGTTCAGGATTTGGGGGTGCAGGGTATGGGAGGGAAGGATCTGGGGCTTCAGGATTTGGGGGTGCACTGTTTGGGGGTGCAGGGTTTAGAAGTCAGGTCTCAGAGTGCAGCGTTTGGGGGTGCAGGGGCTTGGGGGGAAATTTAAGGTTGCAGAGTGTGGGGTGCACAGGACTGGGGCACAGGATTTGGGGGTGCGGGGTTTCAGGGTTCAGGATTTGGAGGTGTGGAGTTTTGGGGTGCAGGGGTTTGGAGTGCAGGGTGGTGGGGGTGAGAGATTTGGGTGCAGGATTTGGGGGTGCAGAGTTTTGGGAGGCAAGGATCCGGGTCTGCAGGATTTGGGGGTTCAGTGTTTGGGGCAGCACAATCTTGGGGTGCAGGGGTTTGCAGTGAAAGGTTTGGCAGGCAGGATTTGGGGTGCAGGATTCTGGGGTGCTGGGTTTGGGGTACAGGATTTGGTGTTGCAGGGATGGGGTTGAAGGGCTTGGGTTTCCAGGCCTTTGAGGTGCAGGATTTGGAGATGCAGGGTTTGGGAGGGAATTCTTTGGGGTGCAGGGTTTGGGGGCAGGTTTAGGGGTGTAGGGTATAGGACGGAAGGATTTGGGAATGCAGGGTTTGGGGTGCAGGTTTCGGGGTTCAGGAAGGTAGGGAGGGCAGGATTAGGGGGTGCAAGGTTTCAGTTGTAGGGTTTAGGGGTGCAGAGTTTGGTAGGGCCGAATTTGGGGGTGCAGGGTTTGGGGTGCAGGGTTTGGGAAGACAGGATCGGGGTGGAGGATTTGGGGGTGCAGGATTGAGGGGCAGGGTTTTGGTGCAGGGCTTGGGGTCAGGATCTGGGGTGCAGGGTTTGGGAAGAGTATTTTGGGGTGCAGGATTTTGGGTGCCGTGTCTGCGGGGCAGGTTTGGGGTGATCACTGCACCTTTTCCTTTCTCCAGGTGCAGAGCCCGTGCCTCACTTGGTTCCGTCTGCAAACAGCGCCCATCCCAGCTCGAATCCCCCTGCCCCTCTCACCCTGTGCAGCTCTTTGTGCGCTGAGCTCCGCACTCAGCACCAGCGGGTGCGGCTCCTCCTGAGGGGCTGGGGGGAGGGGGCGGGGCCAAGGGCTGGTTTGAGGGGGCGGGGCTGAGGCGGCGAGCTGCGATTGGCCGGCCGGGCCGCAGCGGCCGTTCCCGCCTGAGCCTTGGGGCGGAGCCAGAGCGGGAGTGCGGGGGGCGGCCGGGCCAGGAGCCGCCCGCAGAGCGCCCGGAGAGCGGGCTTCGGGGACTCTGCCCGGGAACGAGCGGCAGGAGGAGAGGAGACGGCCCCAGCGGTACCGGGTGAGCTTCTGGCTGGAGCCTGGGAGCTGCTCCTCCCAGCGAGGGCTGTCGGGCACTGAACGGGCTGCCCAGGGCAGGGCTGGAGCCGCCATCCCTGGAGGGGTTTCCACAGGAGCTCCTGAGGGCCGTGGGCAGCGCCGGGGGGTTGTGCTTGGACTCCAGCACCTTCAAGGTGTTTGACACCCAAAGGGATTCTGTGGCACACTCCATTTCCACATTGCCATGGAGCCCGGAGGTCCCAGCGGGGTTTGGATCAGCGTGTTCTGGAACATTCTCAGTGGTCGGGTCTATGTGCAGAGTGTGGTGGGAATGAGAAGAGAGGAGGTGGAGAGAACAGTGGGGAGGTGGAGGAGCAGGAGTGGAGGTGAATACCAGAGAGAGCGAGTGTGTGCGGATCAGCAGTGATCACCCCAAACCTGCCCCGCAAACACGGCACCCAAAATCCTGCACCCCAAAATACTCTTCCCAAACCTGCACCCCAGATCCTGACCCCAAGCCCTGCACCAAAACCCTGCCCCTCAATCCTGCACCCCCAAATCCTCCACCCCCGATCCTGTCTTCCCAAACACTGCACCCCAGATCCTGCACCCCCAAATTCGGCCCTACCAAACTCTGCACCCCTAAACCCTACAACTGAAACCTTGCACCCCCTAATCCTGCCCTCCCTACCTTCCTGAACCCCGAAACCTGCACCCCAAACCCTGCATTCCCAAATCTTTCCGTCCTATACCCTCCACCCCTAAACCCTGCCCCCAAACCCTGCACCCCAAAGAATTCCCTCCCAAACCTTGCACCTCCAAATCCTGCACCTCAAAGGCCTGGCAACCCAAACCCTTCAACCCCATCCCTGCAACACCAAATCCTGTACCCCAAACCCAGCACCCCAGAATCCTGCACCCCAAATCCTGCCTGCCAAACCTTTCACTGCAAACCCCTGCACCCCAAGATTGTGCTGCCCTAAACACTGAACCCCCAAATCCTGCAGCCCCGGATCCTTGCCTCCCAAGACTCTGCACCCCCAAATCCTGCACCCAAATCTCTCACCCCCACCACCCTGCACTCCCAACCCCTGCACCCCAAAACTCCACACCTCCAAATCCTGAACCCTGAAACCCCGCACCCCCAAATCCTGTGCCCCAGTCCTGTGCACCCCACACTCTGCAACCTTAAATTTCCCCCCAAGCCCCTGCACCCCAAACGCTGCACTCTGAGACCTGACTTCTAAACCCTGCACCCCCAAACAGCGCACCCCCAAATCCTGAAGCCCCAGATCCTTCCCTCCCATACTGTGCACCCCCAAATCCTGAACCCCCAGATCCTGAATTCCAGGATCTTGCACCCCCAGACCCTGCACCCCCAAATCAGACACACGAAAACTCTGCACCCCCAAATCTTGCACCTCTAAGCCTCCACCCCTTAACACTGCATCCCCAAATCTTTCACCCCAAAACCTCAACCCAGAACCCTTTACCCCAAAACCCTACACCTCCAAATCCTGAACCCTTAAACCCTGCACCCCCAGATCCTCCCCCCAAATGAATGAACCCCCAAAACCTACACCCCCAGATCCTGCTGCCCCATACCCCGCACCCCAAACTCTGCACCCAGAAATCCTGCACTCTCATAACCCTGCACCTCAAATAATTCCCTCGACCCTGCACCCCCAGAACCTGTAACCCCAATCGCTGCACCCCCAGATCCTGTCCCCAAACTCTGCACTGCCAGATCCTGCCCCCCGTAACCCTTAAAGCCCAAATATTGTACCCTCAGATCCTTCCTCAACACCCTGCACCCCCAAATTCCCCACCGAAAACCTGCACCCCCAGATCCTGCACCACCAAGTTCTGTACCCTGAAACCCTGCACTGAAAATCCTGCCCCCTAACTCTGCACTTCCAAATCCTGCACCCCCAAATCCGGCATCCCTAAACCCTGCACCCCCAAGTCCTTCAACCCCCAAAGCCAATGCACTGCCAAACCCTGGACCCCCAGATACTGCACCCCAGAACCCTGCACGTTGAAATCCTGCACCCCCAAACCCTGCAGCCCAGAACCCTGTACCCGATATCCTGCCGCCCCACAACTTGCACCCCCCAAACCTGCAACCCCAAATACTGCACCCCAAATCCTGCATCTTGAAACCCTGCACCCCTAAATCCTTCCTCCCAAGCCATGATTCCCCAAAACCTGTAATACCAAATCCTGCACCCCTAAATTCAGCCCTACCATACTTTGCACCCCTATAATTCAGCCCTACCATACTTTGCACCCCTAAACCCTGAAATCTTACACCCCCTGATCCTGCCCTCCCAAATCCTGAGCCCTGCACCCCCAAAGCCTGCATTCCCAAACGCAGCACCCCCAGGTCCTGAACACCCAAACACTGCACCCCCAAATTAGGCAGCCCCAAACCCAGCACCCCAAAATCCTCCATTCACAAACTCTGCATCCCCCAAACCTGGATCCCCACATGTGCACCCCCAAAATCATGCCCCCCTGAAACGCTGCACTTCAAAACCCTGCACCCCTAAATCCTTCCCCCAAAACCCTGCCCCCCAAACCCTACACCCCAAGGTCCTTCACCCACCTCCTGGAACCCCAAACCCTGCACCCCAAAGAATTCCCTCCCAAACCTTGCACCTCCAAATCCTGCACCTCAAAGGCCTGGAAACCCAAGCCCTTCAACCCCATCCCTGCAACACCAAATCCTGTACCCCAAACCCAGCACCCCAGAATCCTGCACCCCAAATCCTGCCTACCAAACCTTTCACTGCAAACCCCTGCACCCCGAGGTTGTGCTGCCCTAAACACTGAACCCCCAAATCCTGCAGCCCCAGTCCTATGCACCCCACACTCTGCAACCTTAAATTTCCCCCCAAGCCTGTGCACCCCAAACGCTGCACTCTTAGACCTGACTTCTAAACCCTGCACCCCCAAACAGTGCACCCCCAAATCCTGCACCCCTAATCCTCCACCCTTTTAACACTGCACCCCCAAAACCTGAACCACCAAATCTTTCACCCCCAAAACCTCCCTCCTCCAAACCCTGCACTTCAAAATGCTGCACCCCCAAATCCTTCTCCCCAACACCCTGCACCCCCAGATCCTGACCCCAAAACCCTGCACCCCAAATCCTGTACCCCAAAGCCCTGCACTCTCAAATCATACATGCCCAGAACGTGCACCCTAAACTGTGCACCCCAAAATCCTAAACCCCTTAACCCTGCACCCCCAAATCCTCCAGACCCATGTCCCAAACCCAGCACCCCAAAATCTACCCCCCAAAACCTACATCCCCAAATCCTGCACCCCCAGGTCCTGAACAGCCAAAATCTGCACCCCCAATTCTGCCTCCCCAAGACCTGCACCCCCAATTCTGCCTCCACAAGACCTTCACCCCCAGTCCCTGCTCCACTAAATCCTACACCCCAAACCCTGCACCCCCAACCTCCTGTACCCCAAATCCTGCCCCCACAAGTTGCACCCCAAAACCCTGCTACCCCCAATCTTGTACCCCCAGATCCTTCCCCCAACACCCTGCAATCCCAAACCCTGCACCCCCAATTCTGGCGCTAAACCCTGCACCCCCAGAACCCTGCACCACTGAACCTTGCACCCTGAAACCCTGCTCCCCCAATCCCCCCCCCCAAAACTCTGCACCCCAAAATCCTATACCCAAAACTCTGCACCCCACAAGTTGCACCCCATATCCCTGCACCCCCAAATCCCTGCACCCCCAAATCCTCCAACCCTCAGGTCCTACACCCCCAGGTGCTGAACACCTGAACCCCTCACCCCAGACCCCTCACCCCAAAGCCCTGCACCCCCAAATCCTGCCTCTAAACGCTGAACTACAAGGTTCTGTACCCCAACAGCCTGCTCATTCAGATCCTGCACCCCAGAACCCTGCACCCCCATATTCTGATCCCTACAGCCTGCACCCCCAGCTCCTGCACCCCCAAAACCTGTACCCCTAAATCCTGCACCCTTCAACCCTGCAGCCCACAACGCTGCACCCCCAACCTCTGCAGCCCCAGTTCCTTAACGTGTGAAACCTGCGCCCCCAAGTCCTGCACCTCAAAACCTTACACCCGGAATCCTGCCCCCCAAACCATGCACCCCAAAATCAAGGCCCCTCAAACTTGCACTCAAAAGTCCGCACCAAGAAACCCTCCCCGCCCAGTTCCTAAAGACATGGAACCTGCACCCCCGAATCCCGCACCCCAAAACCCTGCAGCCCAGTACCCCAGACCACCAAATCTTGCAACTCCAAATCCTGCCCCTTTAGCCCTGCACTTCAAACCCTGCACCCCAAATCCTGCAACCAAACCCTGCACCCCAAATCCTGCAACCAGCCCTTGTACCCCTAAATCCTTGACCTCCACATCCCGAATCTCCAAACGCAGCAACCCCAAAACCCTACACCCCCAATCCCTGCACCCCCAAATCATTGTCCTTCAAATCCCACACCCAACGCTCGTACACCCCAAGATCTTGCACCCCCACACACTGCACCCCAAATCCTGCACCCCCAAATCCTCCAGCCCCATGTCCCAAACCCCCAAACCCTGCACCCTCAAGTCTTGCACCCCCAAACCATTCTCCCCCAAATCCTGCAACCCCAAACCCCACACCTCCTGCACCCCAATATTCGACACCTCCAATTCTAAACCCTTAAACCCTGCATCTTGCAAATCCTTCCCCCCAAAACAGTGCCCCCCAAACCCTGCACCCCAGATCCTGCAGCCCCTAACTCTGCACCCCAAACGCTGCACCCTCAGATCCTGCGTCCCCCAACCCTGCACCCCAAATCCTTTACCGCAAAATTCCCCAAACCTGCAAACCCAAATTCTGCACCCCCAGTTCCTAAACATGCGAACCCTGCACCCCCAAACCTGCAGCCCAAAGCCCTGAACCCCCAAATCCTGCCGTACACAACCCTTCACCCCAAACCTCTTCAACCCAAGATACTGAAACCCTAAGCCCTGCCCCCCAAACCTACATCCCCAAATCCTGCACCCCCAGGTCCTGAACACCCAAAATCTGCACCCCCAAATCCCTGAACTCCAAAAACCTGCACCCCCAATTCTGCCTCCCCAAGACCTGCACCCCCAAACCCTGCACCACTAAACCCTGCACCCCCAAACCCTGTACCCCAAATCCTGACCCCCACAAGTTGCACCCTAAAAACCTGCACCCCAAATCCTGTCCTACCCAACCCTTCACGCCAAACCCTTTCACCCCAAGATCGTGCTGCCCTAAACCCTGCACCCCAAAATTATCCCTCCCAACCCTGCCCCCCAAACCCTGTCCCTCTAAAGCCTGACCCCTAAACCCTGCTCCCCAAAACCCTGCTACCCCCAATCTTGCACCCCCAGATCCTTCTGCTCCAAACCCTGCACCCCCAAATCCTCCAGCCCCACGTACCGATCTCCCAAACCCTGCAACCCAGAAGCCTGCACCTCACAACCCCTTCACCCCCAAATCCTGCACCCCCAGCCCTACCCCTAAACTTTCCACCCCCAAATCCTGCCCTACCAAGCCCTCCACCCCAAACCACTGCACCCCAAGATCCTGCACCCTAAACCCTGCACCTCCATATCCTCCTTCCCCAAACCCTGCACCCCAAAACACTGCACTCCAAACCACTGCACCCCTAAACCCTGAACCCCCAAATCCTGCACCCCTGGAACCTGCAACCCCAGACCCTGTAGCCCCAAATCAGGCCCCGCAAAATCCTGCTCCCCTGGCCTTGCACCCCCAAATCCTGCACCACCTAATCCTCCAACCCCCTAACACAACCCCCTAACCCCTTGTCCCCAGGGCCCATTGTGACATCCCAGGACCCCCCATTGTCCCCAGGGCTCATTGTGACACCATGGGGGACCCCCTTGTCGCTGGGGACCCATTGTAACTCCATGGGGACCTCCCCTTGTCCTCAGGCCCCATTGTGATATCCTGGGGAGCCCCCTTTGTCCCCAGGGCCCATTGTGAGATCCTGGGGACCCCCTCTGTTCCCCGGGCTCATTGTGACTTTCAGGGGACCCCCCCTTTGTCCCCAGGGCCGATTGTGAGGTCCTAGGGCCCCTCTGTGTTCCCAGGACTTATTGTGACACTGTAGGGACCCCTCTTTGTCCCCAGGGCCCCTTGTGACATCCTGGCAAAGCCCCCTCGTCCCCAGGGCCCATTGTGACGTCCCAGGACCCCACATTGTCCCCAGGGCCCATTGTGACACCTTGAAGACCCCCCTTGTCACTGGGGACACATTGTGACACCATGGGGACCATCCCTTGTCCTCAGGGCCTATTGTGAACATCCTGGGGAACCTCCGTTGTCCCCAGAGCCCACTGTGAGATCCTGGGGACCCCCTTGTCCCCAGGTCCCATTGTGACATCCTGGGGAGCCTCTTTGTCCCCAGGGCCCATTGTGACATCCTGGGGACCCCCTTTGTCCCCACGGCCCATTGTGATGTCCCAGGACCCCACATTGTCCCCAGGGCCCATTGTGACATCCTGGGGAGCCTCCTTGTCCCCAGGGCCCATTGTGACATCCTGGGGACCCCTTTGTCCCCAGGGTCCATTGTGACGTCCCAGGACCCCCCATTGTCCCCAGGGCCCATTGTGAAATCCTGGGGACCTCCCATTGTCCTCAGTGCCCATTGAGACATCCT
Organism: Patagioenas fasciata; assembly: GCF_037038585.1. Lineage (NCBI taxonomy): Eukaryota > Metazoa > Chordata > Aves > Columbiformes > Columbidae > Patagioenas > Patagioenas fasciata. Next base: position 2,417 of record NW_027288652.1, on the reverse strand, counting down.
GGGGACCCCCTTTGTCACTGGGGACCCATTGTGACATCCCAGGAACCCCATTGTCCCAAGGGCCCATTGTGACATCCTGGGGACCCCCCTTTGTCTCCAGGACGCATTGTGACACCGTGGGGACCTCATTAGTCCCCGGGGCCCATTGTGACATCCTAGGGACCTCCCTTTGTCCCCAGGGCTCATTGTGGCACCATGGGGACCCCCTTTGTCACTGTGGCACATTGTGATATCCCAGAACCCCACTTTGTCCCCAGGGCCCATTTTGACATCCTGGGGACTCCCTTTCTCCCCAGGGGCCATTGTGACGTTCAGGGGACCGCCCCTTGTCCCCAGGGCCCATTGTAACGTCCCAGGACCCCTCCTTGTCCCCAGGGCCCATTGTGACATCATGGGGACCCCCATTTGTCACTGGGGCTCATTGAGACATCGTGGGGACCAGTTTTGTCCCCAGGGCCCATTGTGACGTCCCAGGTCCTCCCGTTGTCCACAGGGCCCATTGTGACATTCAGGGGACCCCACTTTGTCACTGGAGCCCATTGTGACATCCCAGGACCCCCCATTGTCCCCAGGGCCCATTGTGACATCCTGGGGACCCCTCTTTGTCCCCAGGACCCATTGTGATGTCCCAGGACCCCCCATTGTCCCCAGAGCCCATTGTGACATCCTGGAGACCCCCTTTGTCCCCAGGGCCCATTGTGATGTCCCAGGACCCCCCATTGTCCCCAGGGCCCATTGTGATGTCCCAGGACCCCCCATTGTCCCCAGGGTCCATTGTTACATCCTGGGGACCCCCTTGTCCCCAGGACCCATCGTGACACCATGGGGAGCCCCCCTTGTCCTCAGGGCCCATTGTGACATCCTGGGCACCCCCCTTTGTCCCCCGAGACCATTGTAACACTGTGGGGACCCCCTTTGTCCCCAGGGCTCATTGAGACACTGTGGGGACCCCCCTTGTCCCCAGGGCCTATTGTTACGTCCCAGGACCCCCATTGTCCCCAGGGCCCATTGTGACACCTTGGGGACCCCCTTGTCACTGGGGAACCATTGTGACACCATGGAGACCACCCCTTGTCCTCAGGGCCTATTGTGAACATCCTGGGGAACCTCCATTGTCTCCAGAGCCCATTGTGAGATCCTGTGGAGCCCCTTATCCCCAGGTCCCATTGTGACGTCCCAGGACCCCCCATTGTCCCCAGGGCCCATTGTGGCATCCTGGGGAACTCCTTGTCCCCAGGACCCATCGTGGCACCGTGGGGACCTCCCTTGTCACTGGGGACCCATTGTGACACCATGGGGACCTCCCATTGTCCTCAGGGCCCATTGAGACATCCTGGGGACCCCCTTTGTCACTGGGGGCCCATTGTGACATCCCAGGAACCCCATTGTGCCAAGGGCCCATTGTGACATCCTGGGGACCCCCCTTTTTCTCCAGGACGCATTGTGACACTGTGGGGACCTCATTAGTCCCCAGGGCCCATTGTGACATCCTAGGGACCTCCCTTTGTCCCCAGGGCTCATTGTGGCACCATGGGGACCCCCCCTTGTCACTGGGGACCCATTGTGACACCATGGAGACCCCCCCTTGTCCTCAGGGTCCATTGTGACATCCTGGGCACCCCCATAGTCCCCAGGGCCCATTGTGACATTCCAGGACCCCCCATTGTCCCCAGGGCCCCTTGTGACATCCTGGGGATCCCTCCTTGTCCCCAGGGCCCATTGTGACGTCCCAGGACCCCCCCATTGTCCCCATGGCCCATTGTGACATTCAGGGGACCCCCTTTGACACTGGGGCCCATTGTGACATCCCAGGACCCCGCTTTGTCCCCAGGGCCCATTTTAGCACCATGGGGACCCCCTTTGACCTCAGGGCCCATTGTGGCACCATGGCAACCCCTTTTGCCCCAGGGCCCATTGTGACATTCTAGGACCCCACTTTGTCCCCAGGGACTATTGTGACACCATGGGGACCCCTCCTTGTCACTGGGGACCCATTATGACACCATGGGGACCCCCCCTTGTCCTCAGGACTCATTCTCACATCCTGGGCACCCCCCATTGTCTCCAGGGCCCATTGTGACATCCTGGGGACCCCCCTTGTCCCCAGGGCCCATTGTGACATTCCAGGACCCCCCATTGTCCCCAGGGCCCATTGTGACATCCACTGCACCCCCTTGTCCCCAGGGCCCATTGTGACATTCAGGGGACCCTCTTTGACCCCAGGGCCCATTGTGACATCCTGGGGACCCCCCCTTGTCACTGGGGCCCATTGTGACGTCCCAGGACCCCCCGTTGTCCCCAGGGTTCATTGTGACGTCTTAGGTTCCCCCATTGTCCCCAGGGCCCATTGTGACATCCTGGGGACCCCTCTTTGTCCCCAGGGCCCATTGTGACATCCTGGGGACCCCCCCTTGTCA